>NC_056581.1:1998446-2038446 GCF_018340385.1 Cyprinus carpio | reverse complement strand
AGTTCACTGTCAGCACAGAGCTGCATCGCTGAAGCTTTTACTTGGAATATCTGACAAAAGACAAGCAGCGCGACGCGTCCCCTCGAGCGAGCATCAGCGCGGCTGTCGCGTGCTGCGCGTCAGGTAAGAGCTGTGGCTTTCTGAATGCCTTTTTAAAGTTTGCAAAATCGCGTCATATATAAAACAATGTATTTAATGACTGGATAGTTGCGTTTTGCCTTTTATATAAGCCTACGTTTAATTTCTTATTTGTTCGTTATATGAAAAAAAGTAGGCTACAACATCGACGTCAGTTGTTAGTATTTAATGTGCATGCTATTTTCTCTCTTCTGGGTGTTTATCTATGCTTGAAAACATTTGTAAATATCTGTCAAATTCATCTTTAAATTGGTTTTAAAAACCATATAAAACATAAGATTTGATCCGAACTTTTGGGCTCACGTGTTCGTCTGACTGTTCAAGAATGTTTATCGTTTTGTAGCAAATCGCATTCTTAAAATGTTTTCATCAGAATGTTTTAACATCGTCCGTAACTTGTCAGAAAAATAATAAAAAGCAAAAATCGGTCGTTTCTACTCGGATTTATTAGTTTTCAGTTTTTCAGATCAATCTCCGTCATAGTAGCTAATTCAATATAAAGTGGCCGAAAAAAGCGCAACGAACACTGAAGATTAAAACTTTTGAATCACTTTGATTTTACTTAGACATTAGGCCTAATTATGAATTGCCGCTTTAAATGTTTAAATTTTAGTAGTCAGTTACGGGTAGACAAATACCTTTTTCAAGATATTCAGCTGTCTATTATTATGCTACAAAATAATATCAGCAGGTTTATAAAAAGGCAGCTGTCTTGTTTTGTCGTGCGTTTATTTGTCGGATCAGTTTTTAAAACGAAAAATTCTTATTAAAAATAAAACTTCATTGAAAACACTATGATGGCAGGTTATATTCCTAATTGTTTTTAGGCCCTTATATTTTACCTACATAGGCTATTCTAGTATTCAATGAATGGGAGGAGCTTAAGACAGAGAGAAAGAGAGAAAAAAAAAACTTTTATAAAGTGGTGCATTGTTTTAATCTCACGTCCCGTTGATTTCAAACAGAAATATTCCTAAATATTATCGTAAATATTATACTATATGGGGTAAGGTTACTAGTGTTACAAAAGATTATTATAATTTCATGAACACGAATGAACCTATCAATCAAGCTCTCGTGAAGCGCGAAGGACACTAAAAAATCTGTAATTTATGACTGTTCAAGGCTAAAATATGTTTCTTACTGTTTCAGGATTGACTGATGTTGCAGAAGGTGAGCTGAAAACAGCTAGAAAACACATTTCTCCTGAGCTTTGGATAAGGTATATGTGCACCAACATTACACTGACACAAAATATCTCAGATATTTGAACAGAATTATTGTTAAGTTATAGATATTAATTTTTAATTGTTAAATCTGAGGAATGTTTAAATTAATTAAAACACTTATTTGCATCTCTGTATAAAATAAACAGAATCACTCTCTAATTCCTTGTTTACTGATTATTGCACCTTTAAATTGTAATTAAATGATGCATATTTCACAATTCCATAAAGTCTGTGGGTGGCACCACACTGTATCGACTTCTAGCCCTATTTACCTGTCTGATACTCTCTCCTGTATCACTGCTCAATCAAACCATGCAAGGAGTCTGATTACCTTACAGTAATAATATATACGGTGTCCATTATAGACTACTGGAAGTCAGCATTTTGAACTATATGCAAGTAACAATTTCATACATTTCATGCATGTCTGCAGTCAAGACCAAACAATCGAGGGTGAAACATCTATGAATGCTTCACGTCTGATGAGATTGTATTTAAATGGTATTGCTTGATAAGTCTTAGCAGACGAAACGGCATTTAGTCTCGCAATTTTCTGCTAGACCTCCAGCATTAAATAAGGATTATAATGTAGGACAGTGTACCTAGGCCTATTTAGACCGCAGTGTACTGTGGGACTTTCTGTTCATGACAGTAATAGGTCAGAGAGGAGTCTTTACAGCCAGGAAAAGAGAGACGGATTATTTTAAGTAAACCTGCTTTGGAAAGTGAAGACGTTTCATTTGCTTTTAAAACACTACAGTTTGCCTGAGGTGTATTTGGTTAGATGATCGATTTGGTGCGTAATGTCCTATTCTTGTAGCTATTAGCCCCCCCCCCCCCCCCCCCTTTTTTTTTTCTGTATTGACCCTGACAGGTCACATAAGTAATTTTTTAAATGCATGATTAATTTCACAGTAGGGTTAACAGATGAAGTTCAATGCATCAGCATGAATAGTTGTCATCATCAGCAGACTAATAAACATAAACCTTTTCAATAGTTCAACTGGTCTGTGTTGGAATTAGTATAATAGAGCAGTTCATTTTTTCACTTTATGGATATAAGACACTGCTAATAAGACATACACATACAATACATATCTGATTAGTATCTGATATAAATTCAAATATGAATATACATGAAAAGTTATATGGCATTTTAATATTACAATTATTGAATTATTATTATTTTTATTTTTTTGGAAAGCTTTATGAGTGTTATTCTGCTGTGTTACCAATTAATTTAAAGTGTGTATATCATATATTTTTTCATATTCCTGTAATGGGATGAGGGGTCGTATGAGGTGCGCTTTGGCTATTGGGAGACAAAAGCCAGCGGGATGGGATCTAAATGAGGTTTAGGGGGCTGCAGATGGGACCCTCTCTTTCATGTCAGTTTGACTCGGCTTTTCAAAACACTTGACCTTTTGTACTAATTCTATTATCACGGCAAAATGAAAACGTCACAATTAAGCCCAATACTCCTATTATAATTACGTTCAATGGCATCAGCATGTTTATAATAACTCATAATGCCGACGTTTAGAATAAAAACCATGCAGAGTCTTTGTAGAAAAGACGTTTTTTCTGCTATAGAAAAAAAATATGATGACATTTTTAACATAATAGTAATTTTTCAAATTCGGATCGATAGTGCACCTGCTATTATAGAAATGTTATTGACGAGACACTTTGTCGGACACCGTGTCATCGGCATCAAACGATTAGTTTTATTCTCAGTTGTGGTCGATTCAGTACGTACATCCCTCATAATGATGAAAAAAAGACATGCCGACATTTGTCCCCTTTCTCTTGATTTATGAACGCGTGGAAATTGGCTCAATATGGCATGACAGTTTGGACAGTTTCACTGTGTGATGATGCAGATGTTGATAACGAAATTATTACGCATTAATAAAATCTAGACTGCTCTTTACATTTATAATATGTATGGTTGCTATACGGAGCTACTTTTACGACTTTAAAAAAATAGTGTAGTTGGGTGCTCAAAGCAGAGGAATAAATCAGCAAACGTCATATTAAAAAAAAATACATTTTTAAATATTATTTTACATCATCCTATCAGTATAATACGTAAGGTTTACAATTAGTTTCGTTAGTTTCGGGTTTTAATAGGCCTACAACCTATAAAAATAACGTGCTATTAATCTTTATTTTAAATGTGGGAAAATGTTTAAGTTTAGGCTACATATTTTCGGCGTGTTATAGCCTATATTTTTAAGTAACACAATTCATTTATGAAGCAATTTCTCTTCTTCTCCATGCTGTTATACCGATTGCACGCGGCTGGTTCTCGGGTGTTTTCCCCCTAATTCAGATCTGAACTCCAGGCGCGCGGCGCGCATCACCCCGCGGCTTCTGTCGGAGCTTCTCTGTAGTGTGTTTGAGTGGCAGTTAGTGAAGCGTCATTGGCTCTTCAGAGGGGCAGAGCCACGCCAATCACTCACATCCCGCTCCGGCATAAGAGCCGGTGCGTAAGACGCGCGCCTATTCGCGCTTTCACTACTGTCACTACTAATACTGGACCCGATAAAGGAGCCTGTTGTTATACTGGGCATTTATCGTGCTTGTATTTATAAAGTTCGCGCTCTCGCTGAGCGTTCTTGAAGGCGAATTTCTAATTTCGTATGTGGAATAGACTGCGACATGATTTGAATTCTGTAGCGTTTGGACATCTCCGACAGCGGGCGGAGGTAAGAAAAATACAAACTTTTAATCGTCTCCCAGTCCGTATAAAAATTATTGTTTTTGTTTAGGTTTGAGGCATTTCAAGAGATTGGCTACCAGAGTGAAACAGTAAAAAAGTGGAAGTGGGGAAACACATTTGTATTTTGTTTTATTTATTTGTATGGCAAATTATTATAAGCCTATTATTATTATTATTATTATTATTATTATTATTATTATTATTATTATTGGGCTGCTGTATCATGCATTACCTAACCCTAAAAAAGCCGCGTTCTATATTCTGTGTGAAAAAGTCGGAACGGAACGGTGAGGCCGACAGAACATTCTAAAGGAAAATCAGGTTGAACCGTCTGCAAATTTCGCTACATTATTTCCCCACATAAAGTTATCAACATAGTGTAAATTAATTACGCAGCATTAGAATTATTACACGGCTTTTTTTTTTTTTCTTTTTTTTTTACACTGAGAAAAAGTGTTCGTGCTTCAGAGTCTTTAAGAAATAAAATTGATAATTGCATTTTGCTGGCACACTGATTTAGTGCTTTCATTTTTAAAAAAAATTAAATATATATTCCTTTTCTCCAGTTTACCATCATTTTGAAATGCATCTTTATTTTCTCTCGCTCTTTTTAATTCATCATCGTCATTTTGTCTTGTTCTCTAAATGAGTTTTTATTTCACCCGCATCATAAACTGATCTACAAACAATGTGCGTCTGACACGTGAAAAAAAAAAAAACTTTACAGTAATTGTGCTAGTTGTTAATTTGTCAATTTTTTGGTGTTGTCAAATAAAATTCTGTTTTCTATTTAATAACTATACCACATCTGGTAATAACTATTATCAGAGTAATATTCTTTATACTGTGCATAAATAAAATAATGCAACTAAACCCCTTCTCTGATTCCTTTACCTTGTTTTTATTGCTAAATTAACATTTTAAATGTGTTTACAGACAAACATCTATTCAGTGGTCTCTCAAGAATGGAAAAGAGTCTTCTGCCTGGACCAAACGATATTGTGATGGCTACCCCACCAGGTTCATTTCAGCAGGAGCCGCTCACGCCTCCAAGATCCTCCCTAAAGCCCAACCAAGTTGGGCAGGTCATCCTCTACGGAGTGCCTATTGTCTCGCTGGTGATTGACAGTCAAGAGCGCTTATGCCTGGCTCAGATATCCAACACCCTGTTAAAGAACTACAGCTACAACGAGATCCACAATCGTCGAGTGGCTCTGGGCATCACCTGCGTGCAGTGCACCCCGGTCCAGCTCGAGATCCTCCGGCGGGCGGGCGCCATGCCCATTTCCTCCCGCCGCTGCGGCATGATCACCAAACGGGAAGCGGAGCGACTTTGCAAGTCTTTCCTCGGTGAGAATTCCCCACCCAAGCTGCCAGACAACTTTGCGTTCGACGTGACACATGAATGCGCTTGGGGCTGCCGGGGAAGTTTCATCCCGGCGCGCTACAACAGCTCCCGGGCTAAATGCATCAAGTGTTCCTACTGTAATATGTACTTCTCCCCTAACAAATTCATCTTCCACTCGCACCGCACACCCGAAGCCAAGTACACACAGCCAGACGCTGCCAACTTCAACTCCTGGCGTCGGCACCTTAAACTGACAGACAAAACGGCAGTGGAGGACCTGTTGTTTGCCTGGGAGGACGTAAAAGCCATGTTTAACGGAGGAAGTCGCAAGAGGGCACTTCCGTCCTCAAACTGCTCGGCCATGGGCTCCGTCAAGGCCATGAACTTAGTTCTCCCCCACATGATTTCTCCGGAACTGGCCCAGAAGAGAGGCCGGTACGAGGACAATGATGAGTTGGATTCCAACAGCCTCTCACCTCGAAAGGCCCCCCGCAGTTACCCGGTCATTCCGGTTCCGAGCAAAGGTTTCGGGATGTTGCAGAAGTTCCCAACAACGTCACTATTCCCCAGCCCCTACACCTTCCCAGCATTCGGCCTGTGCCCGCAGAAGAAGGACGACAGCGAGGCAGCTAACGGACAGAAAAACAGCGGCCTCTCAGGGCTCCTTTGGCCCGGCCGCAAGGACGCTTTTTACCCGCCCTTCTGCATGTTCTGGCCTCCGAGGGCAACTGGGGGTATTCCGGTGCCCACTTACCTCCAACCCCAACCCAATGCACTTTCCTCCCTCACAGAAAGCCCATCCCTCAGACAAGCCTTTTTGGATCTGTCTGAACAGGGTGATGCCGGCTTGGAAACGAACCCCAGATCCGGGTTGTTCGAGAGCGACTGCCCGCCCGTGACCTCTGACCTCCGACCCACCCCGGAGGGCTGGCTAAAGCTGCTAGATGCTCCTTCGCTGCAAGCCCGCAAGGCCAGTTACCACTCCGCATTCCGGCCGGTGGTCAAAGACACGGAAAGCATTGCCAAGCTCCACGGCAGCCTGGAGGACTTTGGGCCGGAGAGGCACCTTTCTCCTGGCACTAGCTGCAGCTTCCAGAGCGACAGCGGTGAAAGCGACGAGGAGCAGGAAGTGGATGTGGAGACGAAACAGGATGAGGATCAGGAGGACTTCACCAACCGTGTGGCGCAGACGTCCCCACAGACGCCGCAGCAGCCGTGTGGCCTGCACATACGCGGGCTTCCCAACAGCAGTGCGGGGGATCAGGCCAAAGAACAAGCCTCCTTCCCAACCGTTCCCACTGAGACCTCAGCAGAGGACAAACCCGGCCTCACTGTCAGTCCGCCCACCATCCTCAAAGTCCCCAGTCCCGTTCACGGCTCGCTGGAGGAAAGCGCCGCGTACAGAAATGTAAATATTCCCTCCAGGCACTTTAACTAATTATTTAAATGCGGGCCATTGGTTGGCAGGGTCCATATGCATAACAAGATTGATAGCCTGTGTTCCCTGCAGAAATGAGATATTCAGAGCTCTTTGATCCCTTCTAATAAGCCCAGTCGTGTTTTGTTTAATGGCGACATTATGTTTGCTCCCCTTTGTCACTTCTGCCTATTAGCCCTTTTAATCTTTAACCCTCTGACGCTACATTAACAGACAGAATGGGAAGAGCGACAGGAATTGAAATGGGAATTCTTCAGCAATTAGCCTTAGCACACACATACGCATGTCGCTGGTGCGTTAATTTATATAAAGGAACTCGGTAGCATGACAAAGCTGAACAAACATCAGGATCATATATATATATACATAACAGCGTTGTCATTTTCAAGGCTAATCAATTCTGTGCTTTGGGCTGACTGATATATTTTGTTGCTCTATGTTCAACCTCTGGGCTGGTTTTATGAATCAGTTCTAATCAGACATCACTGGTGTTTTATGCTCACAGGCTCACAAGAGCAGAGACGATGGGCTGCCAGCATATGCAAGCAAAAACAAAAGCACCATCTCAGGTGAGAAATAAATGTAATGTTAATGTTGTTGCAGCTTTGCAGATGTAGAAACTGTGATGTGATTATTCCATGCATTATTTTATTTTCTTTAAGTTTTTTACACTAATTTAGTTTTATATATATACATATATACATTTACATTAGGTCATTTAGCAGACACTTTTATCCAAAGCGACTTACAAATGAGGACAATGGAAGCAATTTAATATGCATATATATATATATATATATATATATATATATATATATATATATATATATATATATATATAAATATAAAATTTAATTCACATTTAAAACACATTTTAACAAAATAATTAAATGAAAATAATTAAAATATAAATAAACTAAACGATAACAAAATAATAAAATTTTACACCTTTACAACTTAACGTGCAATTAATTTGTGTACATGCATTCACATTTGAATTTTTGTTTTCTTTCAGATGACAACAAAGAGCAGAGCAGCTTTTTCGTCCCAGAGACAGAAACGTTGGCACCCGAATACTGGCGGGAGAATCCAAGTAAGAACACATGCCACTTTATCTCCGCTTTACATCCGCCACTTACAGCAAGAGGGCAGTGAAATAATATGTGCAGAACAGCTAGCCCATCCCTGCAAGGATATTAGGATTAATCTAAATATAAAAGATACGGGATGGAATATACTCTCGCCGCACTCTTAAAATGGAGCAGCTCTCTCCAGAATGTCATTGGGAAAATGTGTTCTGTAGGGAGCCATAACAGTTCAGCAAGACAATCAGCTCAACGCCAGGAAGGTGACAATCACCATTTGAACAATATCAGACGGAAATAATTGCCTTTTGCGAGGCAAAATCTTCCATTAGAAAGATCATAGCTTATTGCCTTTTATCTGTCAGAAAGACATTAAAAGAGTTTTATGACATCTATGGCAACATTTATATTATCTAGCCGATAATGATCTCCTCATATAACATATAATATATTTGAAAAAAATTACATGAAACAAATTAAATGAAACCACCTTTGCCTGATTGCTAAATGTCTCCGAGGGGCTACTGGGAAACGTGATTAGAACTTCTGATTTTCCAAAGAGTCTAACGGCAGTGTCTTAAAGATAGTTCTGTTTCTTGGGAGGGAAGAAAAAAATAATCTAATTTTCCATTTATATAATGCAAACTACCTTGGCTTTGACTATTCACGGTTAATTGACTGTCAAACGAGGTTGTTATCCTCAGGCACTGTCTGCAAATTTGCTTGTCAAATGAGACAGAGAGAGGAGGAGAGCGAGAACAAGACCGCTTTCCAAATGAGGAACGCCTTGTTCGGCTTAAGGAGGCAAGACGGGAAATGAGAGAGAGAGAGAGAGAGAGAGAGAGAGAGAGATGGTAGAATGAGTGGAAGATTATACCAACGTGTTGGATCACTTCATCTGAGCCATTTGCGATTTAGACACAAAAACACAGGCGCTGGACATGCCGTGCAGACGTACCAACTCCTTATGATTGCAATCGAAACTGTTTCGAATAATTTCCTGATTCAATAGCGCAGTAACATTAATGAAATCAGCTGTTTTCACAATTTCAGGATGTTGGAATATTGTAAGGGCTTTTCCATTGAATGCATTTGAATGCACTAATCAGATATTCATTGTATAATGTCTTTACAGTAAATATTCAGCCATACCATATTCATGATATATTAATACCATTTCCTCACCCCAGCAAAACAGTATTGTATTCTTTGTAAGTCAAATATGTTTGTCTGAAATATCCCGTTGTTAGACTGACATCTGCTGGTTGCTGTTAGAACTACATGATGTGTGTCAGCCTTTAATATGAACTCTATAGAAACTGACATGAGTGGATGCTTGCAATGCGTTTTTTACTTTTTTATTTTAAATCGTCTTATTTCTGCTCAGCAGACCAAAGTCAAGACTCAAACTCTCCCGTATCGCTCAAGAAGGATGTTGAGAACATGGAAAAAGGTGAGATGACAAGCAAAGACTTTACCATTGAAAGGTTTGAGATCAGTAAGATTTTTATTTGAAAGAAATTAATGCTTTTGCTGTTCTTTTGAACCTTATATTAATCAAAACAGTGCAACTGTTTTCAACATTGATAATAATAATAAGAAATGTTTGCAGCATATTTGACGATCATGTGATAATGAAGCCTGGAGTAATGATGCTGAAAATTCAGCTTTGATCACAGGAATAAATTGTATTTTGCAAAATATTAAAAAAGGAAATGGGTATTATAAATAGTAATAATATTCCACAATTTAATGGATTTTACTGCATTTTTAAACTAATGAATGAAGTCTTGGTGAGCAGAAGAGTTAAAAAACTCCTTCTGAACCCAAACTTTTGAAAATGTTTAAAATACATGTTTTGTAACTCCTCTAGATGTAATAGTTGATAATTAAGTCACAGCTCAGCGTCTGATCTTGATTTATTGTGTACTTTGTCCTTCAGAGGAACTCCAGAAAGTTCTCCTTGAACAGATAGATTTACGGAGGAGACTGGAGCAGGAGTTTCACGCTCTGAAAGGCAGCTCTCCATTTCCAGTTTTCCGTAAGTGTCCTGACTTCACACGTTTTATCATCACAATTAAGCACGTGAAAACCAGAGAACCTGCTTTATCTGATCAATCAGATAAAGTCAGTATAACTCTATAATGACCGAAAGATAAATGAACCTTTTTGAAAAGCACTTTTAGACCACTACATAACTTTAAAAGGGATTATATATGAATACAGGTCACCATGAGATGCCATTGTTTTTAATATTCCATATTTTGCCATCCTACAGATAACTTTCAGGACCAAATGAAGAGAGAACTGGCTTACAGGGAAGAAATGGTGCAGCAGTTACAGATGGTAAGGAGCTTTCTGGTAATCTCATCTACAATAAGGTCATAATTTCCCATATGATTAATTTGCTTTTGAATCATACAAATATCCCACATGCAGGCCTGTTATATTAGTAATCTGCTGTAGCAGGCTAAATCTATGTTAAAGAAGAAATATAAGACAAGCAGCAGGATCTGGTGTCTCGCAATCTTTTGTTGTCTAGAACTGGTTCAACATTGCATAGCGCTGCGGCATCAATCACCGGGGCATCTGTGTTTTAACACATGGATGACGCTGGCAGACTGCCACTGTGTGTTCTCTCAGTTCAACAGCATCCGTCAAGCCAGGGGAGATCATATATGAGAGATTACAGCGTGACAGATTGAAAGCTGAACTTCTGTACTGCACAAAACTATAGAGATGAATACATAATGAAGTTTCTTTTAGTGTTGCATCACCACATATAAGGGAATATGCGAATGTAGTCACGGCGAAAGGGTATTTTTAATTTAAAGACAGAATGGGTTTAAGTGAACTATTGCATTTATGTTTTTTTGAAAGTAATACTTTTATTCAGTAAGAATGCATTATATTAATAAAAGTGAAAGTAAAGACATTTATAATGTTACACAAGATTTATGTTTCAAATAAATGCTGTTCTTTTGAACTCTGTTCATCAAAGAATCGTGAAAAAAATGTATAACAATTTCCACAGTGATAATAAAACAGTAACAGTAATAAAACAGTTTTCAACAGTGATAATAATCAGAAATGTGTCTTGATCAGCATATTAGAATGATATCAGAAGATCATGTGACTGAAGACTGGAGTAATGATGCTGAAAACAGAGCTGCGCATCACAGAAATAAATTACATTTTAGCATATATTCAAATACAAACCTGTTCTTTTGAATTATAAAATTATTTCACAATTTGACTGTTTTTATTGTATTTTTGTTCAAATAAATATAGCTTTGGTGAGCAGAAGAGACAAAAAAAAAAATACTGAGGTCAAACTTTTGAATGTATTATAATAGTAACATTTAAGCACTTTAAAAACATTAATTTAAGCTAATTTTGTGTTATCCCTTCTGTATATAGATGATATAGTCCCTAAAATGGCAGATAAGAGAAATATTGTGTTGTTGATGGGCAGTCCAAGTATTAACTGATTCCATAGTGTTTTTTTTTTTTTTGGTAGATTCCCTATGCAAACATCATTAGAAAAGAAAAGGTCGGGACACATCTAAACAAAAGCTAAATGGTAAGTATCAAAGTTATTTCATCATATGAGAAAAATAATGTGTCTGTATGCACTCAAATCTATTTCTATTTAATACAGACTTCATGATTTCTTAACAAAATAGATCACCGTAAAAGCATGTGTTGCTGCTTAAAAAATGAGTTAACTTATAAAATAAAGTTGAAAATTGCTTAACTTATTTTGATGAGTTAATGTAAAAACACATGTTGTCGTAACATCTTGGCCATAGTAAATAGCACTCATTTGTCATCACATTTTTGATGTTCTTGATTATTTTGAGAAATCATTGTGACTATATCAGTTGTTATATGTTTTAGGTCAATTTGTCTGAAACGAAATCAAGCTGCTCTCAACATCTCAACACAACGAAAGCAACCTCTTCACCAGATCAAAATGTTGAACGCTGCCTTTGACAGACCACCTCAACAATGTCCATCTCCAATCAAACCAAAAGGCATCAGTGTACTGACGGATACACAGTACCATTAAATGCATCTACCAATGATTTAGAGTTCATTTGAGGTATTTCCTGTACAGTAACCCCACTTTGATTATTTATGAACTTATTTAAGTTTGTTTATTACCCATGCATTCACTTGTTTACTGATAACAGCAAACTGTTCAATTATATTAGCTATAGCTTGTAAATGTACAAAAGGAGGCTGTGGAGGGAACGGGTTGCTCTGTGGCTGATGAGCGATCTGAAAGTGTGTAAACCTTTCTTGTTTTGCCTGTTTAAATACCACATTGACAAACACAAGTTTAAAAATGTTATTATTAACTGTTCATGCAAATGTATTTAAATAAGTTCTTGTAGTTTCTCTACTATTTATGTGGATAATTAAAAGTCTATGATATGAAAAAGACCATTCATTTCAATATGTTTTATTTTGTTTATCTATTTTTGACAAGTGGCACTTTGAAAACCACAAGCATAATACAATACTAAAGAAAGAAAATGAGTGATAGCAAAAAATAGGCTATAAAACAATATTTGTGTGCATTTTTAGGGTTTGCATTCATTTTGTCTGTGTGTTGAATTAAACCTACATGACTTGTTCTACTGAATATTATTTTTCATATATATTTATTAATTAGGCATATTGAATATAATCGAAAATATTATATAATGCAGTTACTACATCAATTTGACTATTTTCTGCATAATATACTGTGTTTTATTACTATTAAATGCTGCAATGATATATAGAATAATTTTGTTGTACAGCAGCAAACAAATAAAAAAAATAGGTTGTTCAAAAATAAGGTATGAAAATATCTACAGTGAGTGTCTTCATATGATTCAGTGAGTATAATGAGTACAGATACAGTGAGCATGTGGTTTATGTGTTTACAGTATATGTCTAAAGACGGAAATACTATTTAGCAGTTAAAGTAGTGTACAGCCGTGGCCAAAAGTTTTCAGAATGACACAAATATTAATTTTCACAAAGTCTGTTGCCTCAGTTTTTATGATGGCAATTTGCATACTCCAGATTGTTATGAAGAGTGATCAGATGAATTGCAATTAATTGCAAAGTCCCTCTTTGTGATGAAAATGAACTTAATCCCCCCCCAAAAACATTTCCACTGCATTCCAGCCCTGCCACAAGAGGACCAGCGGACATCATGTCAGCGATTCTCTCATGAACACAGGTGAGAGTGTTGATGAGGACAAAGCCTAAAAGAAGGGTGGTGCTTGAAGTCCTTGTTCTTCCTCTGCTAACTATGGTTACCTGCAAAGAAACAGGTGCCGTTATCATTGCTTTGCACAAAAAGAGATTCACAGGCACGGATAATGCTGCAAGTAAGATTGCACCTAAATTAACCATTTGTCGGATCATCAAGAACTTCTATGAGAGGTTCAGTTGTTGTGAAGAAGGCTTCGGGGCACCCAAGAAAGTCCAGGGAGTGCCAGAACTGTCTCCTTTAGTTGATTCAGCTGCGGGATCGGGGCACCAGCAGTGCACAGCTTGCTCAGGTATGACAGCCTGGTGTCAAGAAGGGCAGCAAAGAAGCCACTCCTCTCCAGGAAAAGCATCAGGGACAGACTGATATTCTGCAAAAGGCACAGGGATTGGACTGCTGAGGACTGGGGTAAAGTCATCTTCTCTGATCAATCCCCTTTCCGATTGTTTGGGACATCTGGAGTAAAGCCTGTCCGGAGAAGAAAAGGTGAGCGCTTCCATCGGTCCTGTGTCATGCCAACAGTTAAGCATCCTGAGACCACATCCTGGGCTCACTCACAATTTTGCCTAAGAACACCTCCATGAATAAAGAATGGTACAAAAACATCCTCCGAGTGCAACTTCTCTCAACCATCCAAGAACAGTCTGGTGATGAACAATGACTCTTCCAGCATGCTGGAGCACCTTGCCATAAGGCAAACATGATAAGTGGCTCTGGGAATAACGGGTCCATGGCCAGGAAACTCCCCAGACCTTAATCCCATTGAGAACTTGTGCTCAATCCTCAAGAGGCAGGTGGACAAAAAAACAAACAAACACAAATTCTGACAAACTCCAAGCATTGATTATGCAAGAATGTGCTGCCATCAGTCATGATGTGGCCCAGAAGTTGATTGACAGCTTTCCAGGGCGGCTTGCAGAGGTCTTGAAAAAGAAGAGTCAACACTGCAAATATTGAGTCTTTGCATAAACTTAATGTAATTGTCAATACCAGCCTTTGACACTTATGAAATGTGTGTAATTATACTTTAGTATACCATAGTAACATCTGACAAAAAGATCTAAAAACACAGAAGCAACATGACTTTGTGAAAATTAATATTTGTGTCTTTCTCAAAACTTTTGGCCACGGCTGTAGTTAGAGTAATTTGTTATTATTATTATTATTATTATTATTATTATTATTATTAAGTATTATGCTTTTGTGACTCTCTGGAGGCGCGTCTGTGACGTAATTCCGCGCGACGCACGCACGCACGCACGCACGCACGCAAGCAAGCGCTTTTGCGTGAGCGCGCAGTAGTGCCAGCATGGCGTTCACTCTGTACGCGCTGATTCAAACAGCGATATTATTCACTAATGCCATCGCGGTGCTTCACGAAGAGAGGTTTCTCAGTAAAAGTAAGTGCATGTGAATGGATTTTATTCTTCAGTATGATGATAGGTTTGTTTAGTCGTGTTGATATGTGTGTATATTCCCATCTGGTTTGCAAGCCTAGAGTTTACGTCTCCGAAATGTCCAGGAAATTATAGAAATATGAGAATGATAAATGTGAACACAGGCTGTTATAGCATGCTTTGTTTTGTTGTCGTTGTTTTAAATGACCATGGTAGTTTGTGACATCGCCTGAATGGATTTTTTAGTAGTTATTAATAGAAATCCGAATTGCTGTTGTTTTAGCAAGCTAGTCTGCATCAGTTCGCCTGTATCATATAACGTTACTGTAAATGTGGCTGCATAGGAATAAATATTTGCGAAAGAAAAAAAAAATATCATGTTTAAAGTGGATCAGCACCTCGTAAAAGTACAACGTGTGGGCAACATTGCTATTTAAAAAACAAAAAAACAAAAACAAAAAAAACCTTTTTTTTTCATTACATTATTCCATATTTGTGTTATTTAATATCGGCAATGACTTAAAAAATGTAAAAAATATTAATGATTACAATGGGTTTAAACCAGGGTTGAGGCCAGAAATTTTTAAGTGGGTGGGCCAACATAAAACTGGGTGTGCAAAATGTAGCATATGAAAACTGTATATCAAATTGCCAACAGAAAATATAGCACAAAGAATCAATACACAACGCTACTAAAGCCTTGAATAAAGCATTGAATAAATTAATTTTAATTTCAACATTTACTTATACATTATTGAAATTAAAAGTATTTGTTAACCGTACCAGAGCTAACGGAAAGTAGTTCATTTTATTAACTAATGTCAACAAAGTTTAATTAATACTGTACCAAATGTATTTTTCGTTGTTAATGTTAGGTAAGTCATTGGCAAACGTTAACTAAAGTTTACTGTATGTAAAGCATTACCTTAGACGATGGGGCTTCGCAGATGATCTCATAATCAGGTGTCTCAGTTTACCTTCAAAGGAGAGTAGAGGTGCATCTCAATAAATTAGAATGTCATGGAAAAGTTCATTTATTGTGAAACTTGTGTATTAAATAAATTCAATGCACACAGACTGAAGTAGTTTAAGTCTTTTATTTCTTTTAATTGTGGTGATTTTGGCTCACATTTAACAAAAACCTCAACTAATCTAAAAAAATTAGAATATGGTGACATGGCAATCAGCTAATCAACTCAAAACACCTGCAAAGGTTTCCTGAGCCTTCAAAATGTTCTCTCAGTTTGGTTCACTAGGCTACACAATCATGGAGAAGACTGCTGATCTGACAGTTGTCCAGAAGACAATCATTGACACACTTCACAAGGAGGGTAAGCCACAAACATTTATTGCCAAATAAGCTGGCTGTTCACAGAGTGCTGTATCCAAGCATGTTAACAGAAAGTTGAGTGGAAGGAAAAAGTGTGGAAGAAAAAGATGCACAACCAACCGAGAGAACCGCAGCCTTATGAGGATTGTCAAGTAAAATCGATTCAAGAATTTGAGTGAACTTCACAAAGAATGGACTGAGGCTGGGGTCAATGCATCAAGAGCCACCACACACAGACGTGTCAAGGAATTTGGCTACAGTTGTCGTATTCCTCTTGTTAAGCCACTCCTGAGGCAACTTACCTGGGCTAAGGAGAAGAAGAACTGGACTGTTGCCCAGTGGTCCAAAGTCCTCTTTTCAGATGAGAGCAAGTTTTCTATTTCGTTTGGAAACCAAGGTCCTAGAGTCTGGAGGAAGGGTGAAGAAGCTCATAGCCCAAGTTTCTTGAAGTCCAGTGTTAAGTTTCCACAGTCTGTGATGATTTGGGGTGCAATGTCATCTGCTGGTGTTGGTCCATTGTAATTTTTGAAAACCAAAGTCACTGCACCCGTTTACCAAGAAATTTTGGAGCACTTCATGCTTCCTTCTGCTCACCAGCTTTTTGAAGATGCTGATTTCATTTTCCAGCAGGATTTGGCACCTGCCCACACTGCCAAAAGCACCAAAAGTTGGTTAAATGAACATGGTGTTGGTGTGCTTGACTGGCCAGCAAACTCACCAGACCTGAACCCCAGAGAGAATCTGTGAGGTATTGTCAAGAGGAAAATGACAAACAAGAGACCAAAAAATGCAGATGAGCTGAAGGCCACTGTCAAAGAAACCTGGGCTTCCATACCACCTCAGCAGTGCCACAAACTGATCACCTCCATGCCACGCCGAGCTGAGGCAGTAATTAAAGCAAAAGGAGCCCCTACCAAGTATTGACTGCATGTACAGTAAATTAACATACTTTCCAGAAGGCCAACAATTCACTAAAAATGTTTTTTTTTTTCTTTTTTTTTTTTTTTGGTCTTATGAAGTATTCTAATTTGTTGAGATAGTGAATTGGTGGGTTTTTGTTAAATGTGAGCCAAAATCATCACAATTAAAAGAACCCAAAGACTTAAACTACTTCAGTCTGTGTGCACTGAATTTAATACACAAGTTTCACAATTTGAGTTGAATTACTGAAATAAATAAACTTTTCCACAACATTCTAATTTGAGATGCACCTGTGTACATCAAGGACCGTAGAAATGAGTGCAGCTGCAAATATGCAGTTCATTGTGGAGAAGAGTATCTAGCACAATGTTTATTTTTTTTCTTTCCACGAAGAACGCATCTATTTAGCGGATCAAACACTGTACCTATGGTAATATGATTCTTTAAACACGTTTGGCTCAGAAGTTTCTAATCTATAAATCCATCACCCGCTGGTCTGGTTTCATTTGTTGGCGGTCCGGATTCAGTGCTAAGACTTGCATTTCATTTGGGAAATCCAATATATACTTTTTAAATACTGAATGAGGTTTGTTTCACTATTTTCAAATTCAACTTTCAAATTTAACACTGTTTTCCAATGAGCGAGACCTCGCGTAGTTAAAATAATTTTGGGTGGGACTAACAGAAACTGACCAATCATTAATTTGACAAGCGTATGGTATTGACCTTGAAAACTCACGTTAAATATTTTAAAGCACATATATGAAGTTATAGTGAAACTATACATTTATAATTATTATCTTTCGATAAATAACATTGGTCTGGAAAATGACCAGCTTCTCACTGGTTTAAACATTTAATTTTATTTGAAATAACATAACATGACAGCAATATACATACAAATGTATATGAAGGAAATCAGCAGGAACAATACAATCATATAAGAAATATGTTGTTATTTATAAGTTTAAGAGATTTTACAGTAAAGAAAAACAGCAAGAAAGACTAAATGAAATTTGTTATTGTAAATAAAACAGTGCAAAACAATAAAGGAAGAATGCATTCAGCAGCATGGCTGTCTCATATTTTTCGGCAAAAAAAATAAATAAATCCGATTTTATAAATAACTTAAATTCTCCCAAAGGGAATACATCTGACAGCATTGATAAAATAAATGAAGCAAAGCTTACAGAATACAGATCAACTGGGAATATTAGCAAAAATAGCATTTTGCAAGCTAGTTGGATAGACACTATGCATAATCTTAATTTGTATTTCTGTTCTTTGTTAGATATGAAATATTTTTCAGGGATTAAGTAATCTCTCTCTCTCTCTCTCTCTCTATATATATATATATATATATATATACATATAATAATAATAATAATAATAATAATAATAATTATTATTATTATTATTATTATTATTATTATTATTATTATTATTATTAATTTTTTTTTCAGTAAAATGTACATCTAGGGGATTTGTAAACTATATAATCCTTCAGCCCTTGATGATAAAGATATACATTTATTTGCATGCATATAGTTATTATAGCATTATAAGAATGCTCTGTAATTAACAAATGCATAATTTCAGTCGGCTGGGGAGCAGAGCAGAGTATTGGAGGATTTGGAGATGAACCCGGCATTAAAGCACAACTTCTGAACCTTATTCGCTCCGTCAGGACTGTCATGAGAGGTTTGGTCATTTTTTGTACAGTGTCAATACTGATGTTTACTAATTGTCATTATGGATAAACTATTGCTACAGTGGATCTCAATTCCAGTCCCCGCCCATCACCCCACCCCCACCCCCCCCGCACGTTTTGTATGTTTCTCTAATGGCTTCAGACATTTGTTCTATTCGAACATTAGTGCCCTGCGAAGTGGACATCACAGGATATTCCGCCATGATTCTAGTTCGAAGTGAACATATATGTTCCATTCAAAGTGCATATAAGGGTATATGATGTCACATTTGTCCGTGTGAGAAGACGTTGCGCAGTGCAAATCCGTGAATGAATTTTCCTTAGTGAGGTAAACATCAACAGATTTCCCCTGCTCAGGGAGTAGGGAGCAATGAACACTATGTAGGGACCATGTCAATGGAAACACAGTTCATGCACGGAGCTCACTTCTAACGAGCTGATTATCTGAATCAGGTGTGTTAACAGAGAGACATACAAAATGTGCAGAGCAGGGGGTCACGAGGACTGGAATTGAGAACCACTGTATTACTAGCAAGAATCATTAATCGAGATACTAATTTACCTATAATTGTTTTTAGATTTGCATTGATCTTAATCATGTTCTAGGGAAAATTAGATCCATATGTTGTTTCTGTGTCTTTATGTCCATGTGTGCCAGAAATCGTTTAATATTAACATGTTGTCTCTTCTCCTCTCGCAGTACCTCTGATAGCAGTAAATTCAGTGTGTATCGTCTTATTATTACTGTTTGGATGAAGAAAGAATCGATGGATTGCGGTGGATCAGGATCTGTTGTGGAACACAGTCAATGTGGCAAAGGAAAATGGACTGTTTTTGTGTCTGTGGTTCTTAATGTTGCTCTCCAATGTCTGACAGTTGTACCCGCAATGATTTACTGTTAGTACGCTGGTAGTTTTATATGAAACAAATACCAGTAAACATTTTTCCTTTTAAGTTTTGTAACTTTACAGAAGCTCCTGTGTCTGTACATGCTGTTTTTGACACATTCAAGGTCCGCTAAAGTATCAGTTCCTCAGGCATTCATGTGTTTCTTAGAACAAGCGACAGTGAAATCAGTCAGACAGGTCTGCCAAAGCCGTTCGGTTTGTTTCCGGCACCTGATTTTTTTTTTTTTTTTTTTTTTATATATATATATATATATATATATATATATATAAATGTTAAGTTCCCCAAAACGAATCTTCCATTTCAAAGACAGCTTGGAAAGTAAAGGTTGGGTTTAATATATTTAAAGGCATATTGATAAAGTCTGAATTTTAATAAAGATGTGCTTACTGTACTGAGTTGTAGTGTTATTAAGACATCAAGCTTTAAAATACAATACGTTTGGTCTGAAAAGTTTGACCAAAGTAGCCTCTAGCCTTATGAGCCAGTCATTCCACAATTCAGGTCTTAATAAAGTGATTGTGTCTTTCCATCTGTTAATGTATGTCAGAGGTTTTGTGCCTTTTTTAGTGCATTACACCTCTAATAATTTTGCCGCCTAAGATCAGTCAGCATTTATTAAATCAGATGGTTTAATGTTATTTTTTGAGGAGGTTAAGTGATTAGAAGCATATGGAGTCCATTAACAACACTAGATTAGTCCATTAGGATTAAACTACCTTTTTATTAACAGTAGCCCAGACCACGGATAAATGCTGAATTACAACCATATGTTCAGAGCAGCGATTAAAGCCTGACCCTTTTATAATCTATGCTTAATAGTCATTACCAAAGATGATGTGTCTTTATATTTCTCCAATCCCAGGATTTATATCACGGCAGAGAAAAATATTCTTGGCAGCAAAGTTATGCTCCTCGTTATCCCAAAAAATGGGGATCTGTTGGGATGTAGTATATATTTGTGTGTCTGTGTGTATGATTAGTGCACAAATATAAGTGATGGAGTAAACACACGTCTGTGTGTTTTAACAAAAAAAATTGTATCACTTATTTTTGTGCACTAATCACGAATAGTAAAAAAACAACGGCATCAAATTCTAATATTGGTATAAGAGAGGTATGAATGGATGTTCTCAATGCTTTTTAATCTGCTATTAAAAATATCCAGCGTATGTTTTTTTTTTTTATTATTATTATTCAATGAGTGAATAATCTGTCATATACAACCCTCTTAAATGATTATAAGCTGCCAGGGTGGAGAAAAGCCAGTGTGCTTTTAGACAAGTAAATAAATAAATCAATGAAATACAGCTACACATAATATGTCAAAAGTTTACATAAAATACTAAACTGAATAGAAAACAACTTAATGTGTTTTCGACAGGCATTTCTCAGGACTGTTAAATGTAGTTCATAGAAATGTGTACAAATACTTCTGTTGGTCAAATGTGTTTTATGCTTTAAAAGTCACCGTTTCATCCTTTTGTATTAGTTTAAAATGTTATTAAAAACCTAAACACACATCTCACAGCACTGCCCTCACACACAATCCTCTATTTACATGATCGATGTTTTACTGAATGATTTGAGGCAATCTGCTTTACCTTATCCAAAGCTCTCGTTGTTTGGCAGCTCGTTTTAAATAAATGTAGGGTTTCCAAATCCTTAAAATGATGTCAAACACAGATGATGAGATGGAGTGTTGTTCTGAAGGCAAGTCATTGTGTTTAATCCAGAGTTCATGTGAATAAGAGCATTAATCGCACACTCGGAAACTGACAGTATGATACGCAAAATACTTAATCGTCAGTCAGGTTTATCTGCATGGATTTTTCTTTTTTGCCATTCAGCCCAACCAAAGCCAAAAAATATTATTAAAACTATTTAACATTTGCTTAAAATGAATAAATAATAAATAAAACCCTGAGTGAAGTGTATGTGAAAGCTTTACATTCTGTGCAAGTTTCAGTGATGGCTCGCCGCGCGCTCTGAAAGCGGTTCTCATTGATCTGAGTGGGACTCTTCATATCGAGGACCCCGCAGTTCCTGGGGCACAAGAGGCTTTATCATCCGTTTGTGATCACAGGATAAGGATTTTTAAAATAGATGCATTCACAAAGAGACATTTCTGTCCGATTAAAATATTTTAGAGCTAAACAAAAAAATAAGCCCATATTAGGGCTAAGTAGGCTACCCTTGTGAAAAAGAAGTGCGCTGAATTGTATTGAAAGTGTACTTTTTGTGTATACATTTTAAAAAAGAACACGTGCAGATAATATAATTATAATTAAAGGCCACTTAAGTGAACTTAGGGTACATTTTAATGACTATATTTCTGAACTCACGGAAGTGCGCTTTAAAATAGTTGTGTTCATCACATTTTTGGCCCTTTAAATATTTTAGAGGTAAAAATAAAAATACAAACCCATATTAGGGTTAAGTATTGAGAGACTTTTTCGAATCGATTTGTTTCTTTTGTTTCTGTTTGATTATTTTCGATACTTATCATGTACAGTACATGTGAATTTTTCTTAAGGAAAACAATCTCTTAACTAATGCTGCAAATTATACAGTGAAACCTAGTCAGTCACTGTAATTCTAAAAGTTATAGGTAGGGAAGGTGATTTCAGAGAGGCTAGCAATAGCAATTGGCTTTGTAAGCATAAGATCCCACCCTCACTGCAAATCACTCTCCAAAGCCACGCCTCCTCCAAATAAATGGATAAACGGAGTAATGTAAAGCCCTGATGTTACCCCCGGTACAGTAGGTGGTGGTATGCACTTAGACAAATTAGTTGCGATCCATCAGTAAACCCAGAGAGAGAGACCTGTATAAACAAAAATCAGGTGTTGCGTGTACAGTACAGGCGTACTACTCTGGTGACAAAATTTGTGTCATGCACTCTATGCAGACCCTCGTGCACGTGTACAAACCGAATTATACTTTAGGCTTAAATTGCACTGTTTCTTTTAACATACCTTCTAATGTCATTCATGTTTATTTGGTGCTGTAACTAGTGATGAAAAGAGAGAGATGATTGGTTCACCAGCCATCTGCGCTGCCGTTTAAACTGAGGCTCTAGTTGGTTCACCATAAATTTGGGCTGTAGTTTAAAGTGAATTTGTTATGTAGTTGAGATATTTCAAGTGAAGTATTCCGTAGAAACTAATCTTTTTTGTGAAGTTTTAGTGAGGATCAATTTATATGTATATTTTGTTTTTAATGCCACAAAGGAATGTAAGAGGACCCTGTTTGAGCGATTGCATTGGTTAAACTTTGACCTCCAGGAGCAGGAGATCTTCACATCGCTCACTGCGGCCTGTAATCTACTGGAGCAGAGAGCAGTGCGCCCCCTACTGCTAGTGGAGGACAGCGCTTAAGAGGACTTCACAGGTCAGTTTCCTGTTCATTTATAGTTTATCTGAGTGAGATCAGACTTAACATTTACAACAATGGTTAAAACTACTAAATCTATTTAGCAATGGCAATTTAGAACGTCAACCATTTAATAACGCTTTTGTCAACCGTGTTACACCCTAACATAAATGAGTACTACAGCACTCACATCTTCTGAAAAAAAATAAAAAATAAGTCAAATAAAACAAGCAAAAATCTGTTTTAGAATGTATGTATATATATATATATATATATATATATATATATATATATATATATATATATATATATATATATATACATACATTTAAAATTTCTATGTTTTTCATATGGTGTATTTTTCTATGCTGCAGGTTTGGAAACTTTGGATCCTAACGCAGTTGTGATTGGATTAGCACCTGATCACTTCAACTACCAGACACTTAATAAAGCCTTTCGGTAAAACAACTTTGGAAGTTGTCGATAAACCATAAAAATGACATCTAAATATTTCAGTTCTACTACTGAGTGGTTGAAATATTGCTGCCAATATCATCAGACTCATTTTAGATGGTGCTCCCCTCATTGCTATCCATAAAGCATGATACTATAAAAGGAAGGATGGGTTGGCTTTGGGACCGGGTCTGTTTGTGACGGGTCTTGAGTATGCGACTGACACCCAGGCTACAGTGGTGGGTAACCAGAGAAAGCTTTCTTCCTGGAGGCCTTACGAGACCTGAACTGCTCACCGGAGGAGGCTGTGGTGATAGGAGATGTGAGTATGAATATGCATAAGAAAATATTTGGGTGAATCTCACAGTCTGTCAAGGACATGGATTATATATAAAAAATAAATGAATAAAAATGCATGAATAAAACAAAGTATATTTAAAGAGATTTATGTATTTATGCATGTATGTATTTATTTATTTGAATAAAAAAACTGTATACATATTATTAAGGATCTATACATCATGATATAATCTTTTAAGTTTTGCTTTTGTCATATTTCACCTTAAAATGAAGTAAAAAATTAAATAAAAACAATCTTGCACTAAGAAAATTAGGCCTATTTTAGAATATTTTATCATTTATGACAATTAGTTGTTTATTATTTACGACAATTAAGCACAACCCAGATGCATTATGACAATGATCATTTCAGTTGGGATCTTTTCTCTATCATCATGAAATGCAAAATATTTTATATTTTGTTGTTTGTTTTATTGTTTATTTATTGTTGAAATATTGAATAAAATGGTCATTCCTTTATGAAATCCAAGATGGAATGTATGACTGAATTAGTTTGCTTTATCATTTAATCTAATAATAATAATAATAATAATAATAATAATAAAGAAAAAAAAAACACAGATCAAACTGTTCTTGCACAGGATGCCAGAGGTGATGTCAGTGGAGCACAGAATGCAGGAATGCTGGGAATTTTAGTGAAAACTGGTAGGCATCATTCTTAATATGCAATTGTGTTTTCATAATTTTCTTTTTATTTTTTATTTTTTGCTGCATAATAGTTATCATATTATAGTTATCTCCTCACCTGACGTGTGACAGCTTTCCAGAGGCTGTCAATCATATACTTGAACATCTCTTAGGATCTAAATAATTGGACAACTGACAAAAAAAGGAATATTGGTACTGTGTAGTTTGATTATTATTTAAATAATAATGCACTCCATATGCATTTATTTTCATGTACATATCCTATCAGTCAGTCTCGCTCATGAGCAATAAATAAAACAAAATCAAAAAGTGAGCTATAAAACATACTATATCACCTTCAATCGATTACAGTCTTATTTTCTTTAAAATGTTTTTATAGTGAGACTAATAACAAAACAGCATATAATTATAAAAAGAGTAGGTAGTAGTGCGATAAAAACATTTGTTGGTTGCTGTAATAACAGTCCATGTGTTATGCTGAGATCATGTGTCAGACAGACCTGTACTCTTTCTCCCAGGCCGAGTATCTGTCCATCAGACATCTGGCTGACGGTTTGGTGTGAGCAATCACCTCCAGGAAATCTGCTGTGGTCACAGTTTCTAGTTCAATAACCAGCATATTGGACTGACCTGTGAAGATGCATGGTGTAATGGAGACTGTGAATTGTGGGCAAAACAGGATTTCGTGATGAAACAGCAGTTTAATATCGTTCAGAGCGGGACGTGGCATATTTCTTACCTTCAATGTGATTTTCAAGGGCGTCAAATTTTTTTGATGCCCACACTAACCTCATATCTGACCCAGAGTAACCTCCTGTCTCCTGAAATATCAGGACGTGAACATATTGGTACAACTGTCTCAATAATACAGTCTGTCTATCTATCCATCCATCCATCTAGCGCAGGGGTATCCAAATTCGGTCCTGGAGGGCCGGTGTCCTGCAGGGTTTAGGTCCAACTTGCCTCAACACACCTGCCTAGACCCTTCTAGCATGCCTAGGAAGACCTTAATTAGCTGGTTCAGGTTTAATTAGGGTTGGAGCTAAACTCTGCAGGACACCGGCCCTCCATGACCTAGTTTGGAGACTCCTGATCTAGTGGATGTACCTCAGTCACATGGTTTCTCTCACCTGTGCCAGCGAGTCATAGTTCAGCTCCACCCCACCTGTGTTACTAACTGGAGGCAGCCAATGACTGATCATGGCTCGTCTGTCAGGGCCAGATGGGAGATTGATTGTTTACTGTCAGTGAAAGTTACTGGCTCATGCTCACCCTTGGCCAACCCCTCGCTGGCTCATCACTGATTCCAGCTCATCCAAGAAAACGGTGGATGGGGCGTGATGACTTGCCAGCTCAAACAAAACCTGCAGAGAATCATAACATGAGGAAAATCAGTGTTTTGCTGAGCGCAACCTTTCCCCACCACACATTTCATAAAGCAATAAAATAACACAAATCTGAGAAAATGATGTCCTCCAGTCTCTTCTGAACCGAACCAGCTTCTCAGAGACTCCCCTCCCCTCCCTCACAATACTGGATGCGGAGATGATGTTGAAGAATGTTGTGTTGCACTCTGTGGCTACAGCTTTGGCCAGCATCGGTGGTGGGGGTGGTGGGGGAGGTCAGAAAACAGAAAGGTCAGACCTGGTGGTCCATACAGGGGTAAACCCTTCCATGGTGACTGAATTCCAGTGAACAGCTGTGGATACTGAAAAAAGAGGATAGGTGGTTAGTGGTAGAACTAGATGGTTGCTATGGTGCTTTAGGTGGTTGTTGGGATGTTACTAGGTTATCTGGGTGGTTACTAGGTGGTATTTCTAAACAGTTGTTAAGTTGTTCTGGGTCATTACAAGAATGTTGCTATGACATTTCTAAAATGTCCCAAATGTGACAAAGTATGTTGTTAGGTTTTGCTTTTGCTCTCTGTGGTGGTTGCTAAGACACTTTAAGGTGGTTGTTAGATCCTTGATGGGTTGTTCTGGCGGTTGCTATAATGTTTTGGGTGGTGGTCACTAGGGTGTTGCTAGGCAGCTGCTACAGTTTTTTAAGTGGCTGTAAATATCTAGGTGGTCGCTATGGTGCTTTGCCATGGTTACTAGGATTTGTGTTGCTTTGGTATTCTGAATGGGTACTAGGGCATTGGTAGGCAGTTTCTAAGGTGTTTAGAATTGTGTTTAGAAAGTGTGTTGTTAGGTTGTTGCTATGCTGCTCTATGTGTTTTTTAGAAAGCTGATATTGAATTCTGGGTGCATTGCTAGGTTAGGGTAGGGTGTTTTTGGACAGCTGTAACTTTGTTGCTAGGTTATTGCTGTGATGCTCTGGTTGTTACAGCATTGTTCTGAGTGGTTACTTTGACATGGTTACGAGGTTGTCGTTGTTAGGCATATTACTAGAGTGTTCTGGGTGTTTGCTAAGCAATTACTAAAAAAAAAAAAAAAAAAAAAAAAAAAAAAAAAAAAAAAAAAAAAAAAGACGCCGAAATGCAATCACGCACAAATGAGCCTCTCTAAAGCTGTTTATGAAATTGATTTCATTATAATTACTATTAGTATTATAAATAGTGCAAAATACTTTGTTGATTTAACTTTGTGTTGGCCTTTGTAAAATACTGGACAAATCACTTCCCGTATTGATTTGATACGGGACGCATCATTTTACCTTTAAATACAGGACGATTCCATATTTTAAAGGACAGGAGGCAACCCTGTGCACACACCACTTTTCTGGAAGATGCCTTACCAGACACCACTAAAAACTGACCATAATCAGTAGTGTTTATTGACTTCACTTTAAGGTGAATAATATTTTCATTGACCAATTAACTGTCAGACTCCACTTCATCTAATACATGAAAAGGTTCAAGCATACTGAACCTCATGACAAAACTGAGCCTCAAAATATCTTCCAGCATAATGTGAATCATGTTCTTCATGCAATTCTTACTTTATGTGCTACAAGCAGAAATAAGATGTGCAAGCACAATTTCCAGATAATTCTGTACGACAACAAACACCTTCTCCACATGATTGAGTCGGGGAAGACAAATAACGTTTGCATTTCCTGTTTGTCAGGAGCGTATTGTAGATTTGTAGCCATCACCAGAGAGGCCAGAGATGAGGCAGAGATGTGAGCGGTCAGATTGGATGGTATTCAGGTATAGATTTCATGTCATCTTAAGAAATAACCCTGAGCCCGGCTTTCCTCTAGCCTTTAGTGGAGATGTATTCAGAATCGAAGGCAGGCGGCAGCTTGAGAAATACCAAAGTGTTTAGCAGCCAAGCTCCTTAATGGGGTAGAAGACAGCTTCTTTGACTAATCGCTTGGCAGCCTCCAGGCCTATAATGTCGTCCCAGCACACGATGGGTTGTGTAAATAGATACCCTTTATGGAGGGACAGGAGAGAAAGATGAAATAGAGCGCTTCAATAATACATGTTCCACCTTCTGTATGTATCCACACACACACACACACACACACACACACACACACACACACACACACACACACACACACACACACACACACACACACACACACACACACACACACACACACACACAATGATACTGGGATGTCACACTATATTATAAAACAGACTGTATGCTGCTCTCTAGTGTTGAATCAATGTTGGAATTGCACAATATATTTTTTAATGATCAGAAATGTATCTGATTGTCCTATTTTTATCTTTGCATGTAAAATATGGTAGAAATGGGTGAAACATCAAAATCAAATGTATGAAGATGTATTGAATTATTAAATTATTATTGAATTATTTTAGACCCATCAAGATATTTTGCCTTGTGACATTATTTTTCTAATTATTTTTATCCCATTTTCTCTCCAAATTCTCATAAAGTGAAATAGCCTGTAATTAAGTGGTCTGTTTTTTGTTGTTGATTTTTAAAACAAAAATAGAAATAGATTGTTGCACTCAGTTACACATGTAATGCTACAAGAGCATGAAACAAAAATTATATGGGAAAAAAAAAAATAAAAAAAAAATTGGCACACGCTGAATAAAAGTCTAGTAGAAAAAATGTAATTAAAATTTAAATGTAAAATATTTTTTACTGCACTTTCTACACTTTGCATGCATATATATAACCGTCAGAATTTTTTCTCTGAATCTTTATTCAGTATGTGGGCAGTAATTCAGATCAAGAAGTAATTTTAAAATATGATTTATCAAAACAATTTATATTATTAAATATATAACTATTTTATTAACTCTACATTTGCAAAGTGCAGTTTTTAAATTTGACTACTTTTTTAATTTTGCAAATGTATGTGTATATAATTTCTTTTCTACTAGATTTTTTACTCTCAATCTTTATTCAGTGTGTGGACTGTAATTTAGATTCAAACAGTAATTTTAAAATATGATTTCGTCAATGCAATATTTATGATTAAATATATAATTATTCTTTTTTAATTTGCAAAATTCAGTTTTTAAAATTGACTGTACTTTGCCATTGTTTGTATATATAAAATTAGGAATTTTTTACTTTGAATCTTTATTCAGTGCACGGACAGTAATTTAGATTCAAGCAGTAACTTTATGATTTTTTCGAAAATATGATTTTGTCAATACAGATCTGTACTGTATCACTGTAAGAATTTAACAAGAATAATCATTGAGGAAAAATAAAAATTATCCAAAAAATAAAATAATTAAAAAAGAAAGAAAGAAAGACATGTTTATGGTTATGAGGATTATTGGGGAATATGCTTAACTGTCATTAAAATAATATCACATTGAAAGAAAAAAAATCTCAGTAGTCTTGAAAAGGCTTCACTGTCTTCATGCTAAGTGTATTTTTATTATTACTTTTATGGTAAAATGACAAACTGCCACACAAGGAAGCAATTTCATAAACATGGACTTAATAACATGAAGCTAATAACCGAAGCAGGTTCCCTCAAATTACTGTACATCCCAATGAAGGCACTTATGGGTTTCAGCAAACGCTCCTGTCAGACAAAAGGGATGAGGGGTGCTTCAGAATTATTATACCCGTTAGTTTAGAGTCAGTCTTTTTAACTCTGTTTCTGGAAGGACGTCGCTGGATGGAGTTGATTCTTGGGAGTGTGTGACTGGATGATGACGTCTTTTCACAAATTAATACACATACATGGTGATTAAAAAGAAATTACACAGCGTCTTTAAATGTTCTTGGGGTAAAAGTACTGTGCATACCTTCTTTTACCTCAACTCTTTACAAGCCGACTCTCTCCTATAAAGAAAAAAACTGATACTGAATGATACTGAACTTTTATTAACAGTATGTTATTACATTATATATTGCTTAACAAATCACTAGTTAATGTACACGCAGAAACATAATAGAAATGTCATGAATCTTTGATACGATACTTCACACATTTACACACACACAAATATAACTGCACATCAACTACTGATCTTTTAATAATAATAAAAAATATATATTTAGAATAAAAAAATCAACAATATTTATGAAGTTTTACATAAATTAAGTGTAAAATCTCACCTTGTTCTGCCAGTGTCTTTGTTAGTTTGGTATACTTCTGAAACTTTATAAAATAATAACTCATATTCCATAAGATCAGTCTCCAGGTCAACATTATCACACACCTCAAAACAGCTTTATTTTTCCAAAGCTTTAGCTGAATCCATATACCTGTGTAGTCAAGAAAGAAATTATTTAAATGTATTTTCACTTGTGTCTTTTCTTTATAGTCGCTCAGTGTTCATGCCATGTGAAGAAATGGTTTTAAGATCTCACCCCTTCTCCAGTAAATGATGATACATCAAAACCAGCAAATTTCTCCTGCGTTTCTGTTCTTAGTTCACCCTAAAACATAAATTCACAAATACATTTATTTAAAATCACATCCACGACATGCTAAATGTGTCTCGGGTTTCCTCTGGGAACACTACTTGAAGCATCTACGGTATTTTGTGGGGAATCTGTGGGAATCTACTAAATTATTATTTAAAACGGATACATTTTAGTTGTAACAAATTTTTCAAACAATCTCCGCTGAGTATCCGGTAGATGACGCCAAATATTAAGGGAAATGCGATGACAACATGACGGGTTGCTATGGCAACACAGGACTCAACGGCTGTAAACAAGCGTATTTAGTAACTAACTAGCCATCTTGCTAAGTGACAAAAATAAGAACCGAAAACCGATAAAAAAATAAATAAAAAAAAAAAAGACACTCGACCTCATTCGTACCCCATTTATCTCAAGGCGTTTTAACGGTTTTAACACGACGGCTACTACAACAACAACTTAACTTCAGCACTCACCGCCTTCCCCCTGATTAGCGGTCCTTCTGGCTTGATAAGAATGATCCATGGTAATGTGAACACACACACACACACACACACACACACACACACACACACACACACACACTGTGACACACACACACACACACACACACACACACACACACACACACACAGCTGACATGAGCCTGCAGCGAGCTGAGATGTATGAGTGTGTGTTTGTGTGAGAGAGAGAGGCCCTGATACTGCCGCTGATCGCCAACAGAAAAGACTACATTGATTATTTGCATTATATTATATATATATATATATATATATATATATATATATATACAAAATTACATACAATAACGGTTAAAAAAAATTGAATAATGCTAACCAACGCTACATATATTTGATAAAAAACCCCAGTAAAATTACTAATATTTTTACAATTTAAAATAACTGTTTTCTATGTAAATATATTGTTTATTTCTGTGATCAAAGCTGCATTTTCACTCCAGTCTTCAGTGTCATATGATTCTTGATATTTTTATCCTTGATATTTTTGCTTAATGTTTTTTTGGAAACCACATGTGTGGCCTATAACTTTTTTTCTCTCTCTTTTTACTCACCCAGAACTTTTGAATGGTATTGCATCACATTTTCCACAAAAATATTAAGCAGCAAAAACATGTTTTCAACATTTTCAAAAAAGTTTTTTGTTTAAAAAAAAAAAATAGAAATTTTCAATAATCATTTTTTTTTTATGTCACATGCACTATTTGACAGATACATAACAGAACACAAAATAAATTCATTTCTAAATAACTTAAGCAAATACATTAATAATTGAATAAATAAATAAAACAGAAGACTTATTTAACAATACTAATTAATGGTTTTATTCTGGCTGAACATAGACACATCAGTTTTGAACAGTCATTGCATTTCATGAAAAACTAAGCAACAATTAACATTCAACAGTCTATTGAAGGTGCAGAGAGTGTGATCTGGAAATACGGAAAACTATCTTCTGATTTTTATCCATACCCCGTATTAACCGTTTCTAGACAATACTGAGGTGCTAAAACATCTTGCCATGTTCAGACACAGACACTGGACCACAAACAGTTTGTTGACCAACAGATACGTTTCACTTTTAGAAAAGACATTTGATAAACTCTTTGTACAGTATGGAAAATAAAACTTTAATCATTGGAAAAGTAATTACATTAAGTGCTTTCCATACAAACACAATTCAACATATCGTCGTTTCTCCATTAGCAACGAACACCTGATGTTGTGATCAATTATCGGGACAACAAAGGGACGTTACGTGTGGCGTTGAGTGGTTTTCAAAGGACGCCGGTATCAGTGAGGAAAGTGCTAGCCTCCAGGATCATACCCTTCACATAAACACGTACAGTATAAAACAGAGTTAGAAAGTCCTGCGTGCTGAAGATGGTGTCGGCCAGAGCGAAGCCCAGCGTGGAGGGAATGAATCCTCGGCCGTATTCCACCATCCACGTCCCGGCGCTCCACTGCACTGACGTGGCCTCTCCCACCGCATGCACTATAGTGTCTCCTGCCACAACAAGCACAAGCTTTACGGCTCAGTTCTGAAAGCACTGTAAGACTGAACTGTGTGTTGGTGACGTATGGTTATAATACCTGGATAGTAAGTCTCGCTTTTAGTGCTTCCTTCTTTCCATTGCCTGAACGTTCCAGAAATGATAGTGTCTGATATTTCTGCCCAGTAGCGACCTGAAGGAGATAAAAATATGAAAGCAATGTGAAAATACAAGAAATCCTAATCTAGAGAGAGAGAGAGAGAGAGAGAGAGAGAGAGAGAGAGAGAGAGAGAGAGAGAGAGAGTATAATAATAATAAAAAATAAAAAACAGTCACATTTAGAGTCAATGTTGCATTTACATTAGGAGCATGCATGCATATTATGTATGCATGCATGCTCATACTGTAAATGCAACATTATAAATAAGTAAATAAAGTAAATATGGGCTTATATATATATATATATATATATATATATATATATATATATATATATATATATATATATATATATATATATATAAAATAATTGAAATTAAAACAGTGTGTTTGTTTTGTTTATTTTGTTTTGAATTGTATTTTTTGTTTTTTTTGTATTGTATTGTTTTTTTTTTTTTGTTTTGGTTTTGTTTTTTTTTTTTGGTCTGTGTATATATATATATATATATATATATATATTCAACTTATACTTAATTACATATTTTATTTTAGTTTCAGTTTATTGTTATTGGTGATTCCCATTAGATTATCAATATAGTAATACAGTATTTTTTATGGTATTAAAGAAAAAATATTGAAAAAAAAAAATCACCATACAACATACACATAAATGTAATGGCAGTGAGTTTTTTTTTTTTTTTTTTGCAACAAGTTAATTAGATTGTAGTGCTTAATTTAAAATAATAATAGTGTCACAAGTGCAAAAAAAAAAAAAAAGAAGTCATGATCTTACAGTACGCTTCATGTTCTTTAAGCAAAATATATCTTTTTCTTTCTTTCTTTAGATTTTGAGGACAAATAAGGCCTGGAGATCTTCTTGACCCACCTGAATGTCCACCCGTGTCCACGGCCGTCCCGAACAGCAGCACATACTCTGTGAGAGAGGCGTGCAGCAGACACATGGAGCCCATCCAGCCGCCCGCATTCACAAACACCCACTGCAGGTCCTCGTCGGGCAGGATGTGACCCGGATACCTCTTCCTCAGCTCCACCACCACCTTAGAGAAGGCTTGCTCGTGGTCCTGGCCTGGGACACACAAACAAGCTTAGACATCCATCAGACAAGTGACAAGTTAGGAAGAGTCATTACTGGACTGTTATGTTATCAGATGTGGTATTTGCTTAAAATATATTTTAAACCACTCTTTTAGATTGACAATATGAGCATGTGAATACAACTCTGAAGCTCTGCGTTGCTAGTAAGTGTATATTCGTAATAGTACTATTGCTATAGAGACCAATTATCGCAATATCTTACCAACAGATGTAACTTCAGAATAAAGAGGTGATGTGTGTTTACTCACCTGCATACTGTTTGGCCAGCCTGGAAACGTCTTCTTTTGTAAACACATACTGTTTATTTGCCATCCAGTATCTTATAAACTGAACAGACAACCCCAGAAAACCAAGAACCACCACCATTTTTAAAACAATTCGTATTAAAGACATCGTAACCCGACCACAAATGACTGTTTAAAAGTAAAACGCTGCCTGAGATCGCAAAAGACATTAAACAGAGTTCATTCAGACACACGGCATGGCACACATGAAAGGTGACGGACGCTGACGTGAGGTGACGTCACGCCTGTGGCAACCAATCGGCTCCCACAAACGGCGAGTTCTAGTCCAATGAGATCGCTCAGGGGGCTACACGGAAGAAGGCGGCTCGAAGGTGCATCATTATCATCAACATTGCCACTAAAATACGCAAAATGTACCTGCGCTGTTTGTCGGTACAGTGAAGCATATCGAATAAATTAATGTATTTATGTATGCGGTATTATTTATATCCTCGAGGAACCTGTAAACAGTGCCAGCGCTGTTCGGGTTCTTCATCTTTAGAAGCCACATACTGCGTTTAACTGCGCAGCACTGTTCACTTGAGGACACTTAGGGAGGAAGATCAAGTGAAAACTTGAAACTCTAAAAAGAAGCAATTAATTTATGTTAAAAAACCCTAAACAGGTGATCGGATAGATTAGGTAATTACAGGGGAGTTTTATTAAACAGTAAGTGGTAGGACAGACAGTATCAGTAAACCCATGTTTAAACCAAAAGGTGAGGAATGTTTTCACATATTGACACATATGCATATTTATTCTCTAAGCTTTGAATTGTGCATGAGACAAATCTACATGTGATGTAACGTAATGACCTCTTTTTGTTTCATACTCCTGTGGATTGAATCCGCTGAAAATAGTGCTCTTGCTAGAGGAGTCACGTGATGGCTGGCTGTGCAGCGCTCATGTGATTTAACTGAATCATTTTACAGAATCGGTTCGTTCGGACAGTTTATGTCAATGAACCGGTTCAAACTGATTCACCAATTAGGCATCCCTTCTAAAGTTCCTTCACGGAATCATTTCTAAGAAAAATACATTTTTAGTTAAATACTTTTATTTACTACAGTGTTTTGAAATAGGTGATATAATTCTGTGGAAAGGACAGGTGGAGAAACAGCCAGAGGACAATATCCCACGGCATGACCCAAAAACCCCCTCTGTCCCGGCAGTGTGAGAGCTAATGGAGAGGGGAGCAACTGGACAGTTTCATAATTTACTTTCATCAGGATCTACAGTTTAGAAATTGTTTATGTTGTCCTTGCCCTATATATATATATATATATATATATATATATATATATATATATATATATATATATATATATATATATATATATAATTTTTATTTATTTATTTATTTTTTGAAAGATATCCGAGCTCTATTAATCTTATAACATTACCTCACAAAGAAAGATTCAATTTAATTTGTATTTTTATTGCAAATAAATAATCGTGAAAATGGTTTAATCAAATTGTAACAGATTTTTTTTTTTTTTTTTTGTACCTTAGAAAATAATTTTTAACAAAAGTCACATTTACATGCATAGTCAATAGATATGTTACACAGCATTTTGGAGGGGGTACTTTGTTTGTTATTTAATAGTTTTGAAAACAATTTTATTCAGCAAGAATGTGTTAAATTAATCAAGTGACAGAAATGACTTTTACTTTACACTGTAAAAAAAAAACAACAACAAAAAACCTGTTTCAAATAAATACTGTTCTTTTGAACTTTCTATTCATCAAAGAATCCTGAAAAAGAATTTATCATATAGTTTCCACAAAAATATGAAACAGCAGAACTATTTTCAACTGATAATAATCAGAAATGTTTCTTGAGCAGCAAAACATCATATTAGTATGATTTCTGAAAGATCATGTGACACTGAAGACTGCAGTAATAATGCTGAAAATTCAGCTTTGATCACAGAAATAAATTACAAATACATTTTAAGAATATTTCACAATATTGCTTTTTTTTTGGATCAAATAAATTCAGCCTTTTCAAAAGCCTTGCAATGTCTTGCCCCATAGACTTCCATTGTAGGCACAAAGAAATAAAAATAAAATATTACTCTTACTTCCCAAATCTTGCTATCAGAGTTCTAGTTGCCTAATATTACGTTTCCAAATGTGTATGTGTGTATGTGTGTGTGTGTGTGTGTGTGTGTGTGTGTGTGTGTATATATATTTATATATAGGCAAATCAGCTGTCATTTAACATGGAATAAGACCCAGTGGTGTCGCAGTGGGACAATGATGAAAGTGATCTGGCTCTATATAAAAATGCACGGATGTGACTTTTGAACCCAGAATATTCCTGTAAAGGAATATTAAGGCTTTTAATTATTGAAATTCATCGAAGGGTAGTGTATATCCTTTTCCTTTTTGTGCTGCATCACGGCAGTGCAATTTCCGATCCATTTGTATGCCCTATTTTCAAGTATTAAGTTATCAGATTGCAGTAAAATGGTCCATTTACAGGATTTTAAACATTCATGAGCTTATAGTCATATGCTCTCAACACCTCTGGCTCAGCCTGCAGCATTATGGGAGATTTTTAACGAACACAGATGAAACCATCTTCTCTGTGGAAAGTGATGTGTCTGCAATCATTATACAACATTCTCTGACTAAGCAGAAAAACATTGATATCCCTTCCCTGAACGTACATTTCTCTCCTTCTGCTCGTATTAGTTATACATCAATGAATATTCAGTGGCACAGTTCTTTTAAGCCTGAAAAATGTTCTTGGCTGACTCTGTCATTCGTGGATATTATTTAATGATTAATTAAATGCAGAAAGTTGCCAGGCTACTTTACATTCAGACAAGATGTTGAGCATGCACTCTTGAACTCTGGCACTGTTCGATGTTGTTGCTTCATTCAGATATATACGTTTGGCTGGAAGCAGCTTGTCTAGTCAAATATGTCAACCTGAGGAAGAACAAACTGAAAGAAACCGAGCACTCAGGGATGATTTATCCACCAGACTGTGATTAAATGCAGGCTACACCAATCATTTGATATATTCCTCCATTGTATTCCAGGTGAATCCTGAGTATGACAGCACATTCATGTTCGACAATGATTTCCCTGCTCTCCAGCCTGACACTCCAGACCCCGGTATGACCTTCTGTCCAGTTCAGTCCCATAAGACTCAATCACTTTATTCTGTTTCTGCAATGGTTTTTACTGTATATTTCAGCATTTGGGATCTTCTACTAACACAAATCTAACACTTTTTTTTGGACCTGTAACATGGTAATGGAAAAACTGGATATGAAATGTAAAAAATATGAACTGTTTTCTACATTGATGATAATCAGAAATGTTTCTTGAGCAGCAAATCAGCATATTAGAATGATTTCTGAAGATCATGTGACACTGAAGACTGAGGAAAATTCAGCTTTGATCACAGGAATAAATGACATTTTAATACATATTACAATATAAAACAGTTCTTTTAAATAGTAATAATATTTCACAATTTTTCTGTTTTTACTGTATTTTCATCAAATAAAGAAAGACTTAGTAAGAGACTTGGTAAGCATAAGAAAAAAAAAAAAAAAAAAAAAAAAAAAACCTGACTGACCCTAAACTTTTGAACAGTAGTGTATAACAGAGTATCATGCTGCCATCTCATACAGTCTCTCTATTATGATACCGCCACAGTATATATTTTTTTTCTGTTATAATGGAAGTAGACAGTTAATGTTCCTGCAAAGTTTAATTGTAAAACATTGCCATTATCATAAATCTGGATTTGGCAGCCACAAAGGGATTCTAGGTGGTGCACAGAAAGGTTCTGTGAAAAACAGTGCAAAATATTAAATAAATGCATTTTATTTAGTAAATAATATATTAAATAAATAAACAAATAAATATTTTGTCAACTTAATAGAAAGTAAGTGTTTTCCAGATGACATTTTACAGCTATTTACAGTATAATATTTGTATTTTTCCACAGTATTAACAGGCCTTTAGTTTATAACATGACTGTGAATTTATTTTTTTAAGGATGGGGTTCCCATGTAAGGGGATCAAAAATAGCAGATTCTTATCCCAAAAGTATTGAAAGCCTAAGTAGATCGTAGACCCATTGCCACCAATGATCTCTACGATCAACTTAAGATGCTTTTGAGAAGCGCAGCCCAGATCTTTAACCAGAAGTCTACGCCACCCTCCCTATTTTATAGTTTTCTTACTGTTCCATATAGCGCATTAGCACAGATTGCCGTAGACTGGAGCAGCACTGAAGGATACTTTGTTAGCACAGTGCGTTAGCTTGGTTATTGTGGCTCGTGGCCCCTCTGAAGCGCTGCAATAAACTATTTCCCTAAGTTTAATCATACTGCCTGTAGAATCTGATTGTGCTGCCAGAACGGCGACACCTCAGGAGACTGTTAACAGAGAGGAAATAACTAAATATCTAGGCAATAAGTGAGGATGTGTCAAATCAAGAATTTACTGGTGTCTCGCTTGTGTTATGAAATCACAATTTTTCACATTATAACTTTGGTTGTGTCCTTCTGGTTTATCTTTAAAGTGATTATGTGTGATTTGAGCTATTAAATATCTGGGCAGGTTCGGGCCCTTAGACGGCACTGCATCAACACAATCCACCGTGCCATTCGCCGTTGCCGGCTAAAACTCTATACAGTGGGTCAAAAAAGAAGCCATATCTAAACATGATCCAGAAGCGCATGCGTTTTCTCTGGGCCAAGGCTCATTTAAAATGGACTGTGGCAAAGTGGAAAACTGTTCAGTGTTCAGATGAATCAAAATTTGAAGTTCTTTTTGGAAAACTGGGACGCCATGTCATCCGGACTAAAGAGGACAAGGACAACCCAAGTTGTTATCAGCGCTCAGTTCAGAAGCCTGCATCTCTGATGGTATGGGGTTGCATGAGTGCGTGTGGCATGGGCAGCTTACACATCTGGAAAGGCACCATCAATGCTGAAAGGTATATGCAAGTTCTAGAACAACATATGCTCTCATCCAGACGTCGTCTCTTTCAGGGAAGACCTTGCATTTTCCAACTTGACAATGCCAGACCACATACTGCATCAATTACAACATCATGGCTGCGTAGAAGAAGGATCCGGGTACTGAAATGGCCAGCCTGCAGTCCAGATCTTTCACCCATAGAAAACATTTGGCGCATCATAAAGAGGAAGATGCGACAAAAAGGACCTAAGACAGTTGAGCAACTAGAAGCCTGTATTAGACAAGAATGGGAGAACATTCCTATTCCTAAACTTGAGCAACTTGTCTCCTCAGTCCCCAGACGTTTGCAGGCTGTTATAAAAAGAAGAGGGGATGCCACACAGTGGTAAACATGGCCTTGTCCCAACTTTTTTGAGATGTGTTGGTGCCATGAAATTTAAAATCAACTTATTTTTTGCCTTTAAAATTATAATTTTTTTTTCAGTTTAAACATTTGATATGTCATCTATGTTGTATTCTGAATAAAATATTGAAATTTGAAACTTCCACATCATTGCATTCTGTTTTTATTCACAATTTGTACAGTGTCCCAACTTTTTTGGAATCAGGTTTGTAGAAATTCCTAAATTTTCATAATTTATTAAAAAAAAAAATATTATCATGTTTTAGTAATTTTTAGTTTGCTTTGTATTTCATTTTGTTACATCATCATTTTGATTGTTTTATTAAATATTTTATATTTTTTGTATTTTTTATTTAAAAATATTGTTTTACATTAATAATATAATACATATTTATATTTATACATATATATATATAGTCATGATACATAATACATGATTTTGAGTTGTATCATGTTTAGGATTTGCCAACTTATTAGCTGAAAAGTAATTCTAATACACCAGCAGATTAAAAGACAAATCAGTTCCATAATTTGTCAATATTTCATAGCCCTTTCTCTTTCTGGTTGTGTCATATTGTTTACACTAGGTGGCGCTTTCATCAAAGAAGTGAATGAGGTGAAAGAGTCTTTGCACAAAGTAATTCAGACCCATTATATGTGCACAGTGATTGTCACTTGGAAATGTTTTATGGGAGAGACACCATTAGATTGTCGTACCCTGATTTCCCTGATCCCTAGTGCTTTCCGTGTTATCTCCTCCACACTGGACCATTTTATGCACTATTTTTGAAGGCAGAAGAGAACTTTACAGATGCCGAAGAGGGACAGACGGTTGCTCTGAAAAGGCACCTGTGTGTGCAACCATCCAATTAGTAGTGTAGCAGAGGAGGCCACAAACACAGACCCTGCCAA
>NC_056581.1:1985946-1995946 GCF_018340385.1 Cyprinus carpio | reverse complement strand
GGGCAGATCTGATTGTAGAGCTGGGTGCTGAATATACGTGGGTGCAGGTTAGAACATCTTGTCCTCAATTTTATCTTTTGGTGCACCTGTTACTTTGCATTCACAAGCAGAACATTTTAATTTACTTTGCACTAAAATAGCCTTAGGACACATGACTCATCTAAAAAAAATGACATTTTTTCTCACTGTGACTCTCTCTGGGGGGTGTAGCAACTTAATGAAACATTTGCACCATTTTTTGCCCCCTAGAAACTTTCTCTTTAGAAGCCGTGGAGTCACAGGGATGTGATTGCATAAGATTGTGTGTTTAAAGGAGACGGAGGCAGGGACAGCGCTCGATTGGGTTCTGTCCCAGACTTCATCATCAGCACTAATTGGATCAGTTGGGAGATGTTCTTCAGTCAGGGTGTCTCAGCGCTGATCAATGGCAGGAAGGGTGGAGCGCTTCTCTGGCCTCTCTGGACACATTAATGCTCCTGCAGGGGAATAATAGAGCACTTCAAAGGGTTCCAGGGATATGAATACAGTGAATTAAGATGTTTTTGCCAAAAGATAGTTAACTTTTGAACGTGAGTGAGTTCCTGAGCCTCAGTGGCTTTTTGACAGACTATAGATTCAGTTTAATGAAGGTATTCTGCTTAAAGGTGTCAAATCCTACACACTTTATAATTTTATGTTTTTCTCTGAAGTCCACTTATAATGTTAGTTATATTTCTTGTGCAAAAAACAGTCATATTTTAGTTTTATATGACTATTTTCCACAATTTTTGCTACTGTTCCTTATCATCAATAGATAAATGGCCTCTGTTATGATTGGCTAACCTTCATATACAGATTTTTTTTTTTGTACAATCTGTGCCATTTTGTTATTTTCAATATCTTACTATTTGCTTTTTCAGCATAATCTATTGCACCCGCTGTCCCCCATTCAAATGCACAAGAATGGATGTGAATGAAACACAAAATCTAGTGTTTTTGGATAACTGGGGCCAATTGCATAAATCTAGCCTCTAACAGAACTAGTCTGACCAACAAGCAGTTAGCGAATATGTAATGAATCTTATTTTTCAGATTCAAATTAGACCAATCTATGTTTTTATGTAACTGACTCAAAACGTTTTGACCAGTCTTAAAGAATAACATTAGGTGACTTACTTGTAAGACTAGTCAAGCATTTAATGCAACTGTCCACTGGAGTTTTACAGGCCAGTTGTTGCTTATTTCTTTTCCTTCTCCATTTTACATAAAAATGTGTCCCATCATTATTGAAAAAAAAAAGAAAAGAAAAAAACATGCAGAATTTAGCTCCAGCCCTTATCAAACACACCTGAACCTGCCAATCAAGCTCAGGCCAGATGAGCTGAAGCAGGCTGGAAATAAACTTTGGCTGCATTTACACTTGACATTAACATGCGATCACCGTGATCTGATCAAGCAGATCGGATCATCACTCAATCAGAACACGGTGTGTTTACACTTGGCAACATCAACTGACTTTTCTATCTGGATAACCAATCGGATTTGTCTTTCCCGTGCAATATTTAAATAAGTCTCCAGAGAGTGGCCCAGTGCAAAATCAACATGTGGTGGGTTTTCTTTTGAAAAACATTTGCAGTCGCGGGACATTTTATGAATCAAAGATAAGTGTAGGAGTCTCACTAGCACTTTACACGGGTGTTCTTCATCTTTTTTTTCTGACAGGTCGCGAAAAAAGGGGGCAGCGTTTTGCGTTATGTCCACCTGTGAATGCAGACACGATGGCTGGATTGCGTTTACATCACACTGAGATTCGATTCACAATGCGTCCTTGACTACCTTTGGACCAGGACACACTGATCGGATAACATTCCGATCAGAAGTGCCTTTACACTTGTCTTTGCAATGTGTATGTGGAAAACATCCGGATACAGGTCGCATGTTAATGCCAAGTGTAAACGCAGCCTTTGCAGGACAGTGTGTCCCCAGGAGCAGGGTTGAAGACCTTTATGCTGGGCACACACTATGGCTGTCTGCACACTAGATGATTTTAAGGCTGATTTGCACCTGGGGGGTGTGGCCTGATTTGCAGCTTGTCACAAGTGATTTTTTTGTCAAAAAAATCCTCTATTGTGTGGTGTCATTAAAATGATTTAACTGCTCCCGATCGAGACGGAACGTCACCGAACTCAAATCATAAATATCAAACATGTTTGATATGTATGACTCTTGATCGGGCTGCCTCTGAAGTGATTCTCACGATAGCCAATGAGAGCGAGCATGTTTCACCTACCGGATGTTGCGTGCTTCTATCTGAAACCTGACAGCCACAAACACGCCATGAAAGCAGAGAACATCACCCATATTCTTGCATCTATTGCGTCCCGCATATTTTCTCACTGACAAACCCCCAACTCAGAAACGCAGGGCTTAAAGAAAGCCTAGAGTTTGTTGTTCGTGTGCATTCATAAATGAATACAGTATTTCTGAAATGACTTGAATGCCTCATAAATAGTTACATTTCCTCATGAGGTCATGGTGAAACTAGTCTTGCGTAGCCAGACCTTCATACTGATGGCTGAAGGTCTGGAATCCATGGCCGCTTTCACTGGCCAAGGTCCGCCCATGAGGCCGTTGGACTGACATGTCAAACAACCAATCATAGTTCGTTTCGTTTCAGCGTCACGTTTCGGGGCGTGGAAATGTCATCACAATAACAGACTGGTGTGTACAAACTCTCGGACGTATTTGAAAGATTCTATGCCGCGAACTTTAAATATTTCACATACTTTTGAATCTCCAGTGTTTAGTTGATCCTGATAAGCACTCATCGTCACAGTTGTAAACAACAACGGCTTTCTTCTTTCGTGAGGGGGGTTTGGCATCACAGTATCTTTGTTTCCGGACAGAACGTTTAAGAATGGGACACAGAAATCCTGTATAATTCAACCTATCTGATGATGACTTCGACACTCCTGAAGTGTTTCCACTTTTGTTTGCCGTATGCATCAGACGTTCAGCTAACGGTCCGTGACGTCTGAGGCTGAAACTATGGTGAAACGAACAATAAATCATTTTTTTAGTGTGCAGCAAAGTTCAGTTAAACCTGAGAAGCATCTACAGGGGCGTTTCTACATTATTTGCCATTTGTCCCACTCGAGACTATCGGTTAGCGACTCCTTTGGATAACACTGGTGGTTATCTCCTCTCTGTTAAACACATCAGCGCATGTGTTCTGCCTCGTCTTTGCGATTTACAGATCCTGAAGAGCGGTGACTTTAGCCGAGTCAATATTTATCAAGTGGAGTATTCAAAGGCAGATCCTGCTCAAATCCTTTTATATCGCCCTTGAGGGAGGTGCCAGGAAGTCTTAAAACTCCCTTCGACAGGATGTTTCCTTTTAAACAGCAACATGTGCTCTGATCTCTTCACGTCTCAATAACAGAGTGCGTGTTTTGTCTGCACCTGTCTGTTTGAGTGTGTTTCGGGTTGTTTCTGTACACTTGTATACAGTTTGCTGTGGCTTGTTATGTCTGGGTTCTTTGAAAGGCCGTAAGGTCTTTTTCTTCTGTGTTGCAGATCTTCGAGAATAAAGGTGCTATGATGGGCTGTTCAAACCCCCATCCTCACTGTCAGGTATGCCGTCACCTTGTTATTCCATTTATGTCCCCTTTTTCTAGCCCTCCTCCTGCCAATTAGCATTTGCCCCTGTCTGCTCGGAGGCAGGGAGACATAAAATTCTTTTCTGCGGATTAAGACGTATCCGCTGCAGTCTTTGACCATCTGGAATACGCTGTGTTTTGTTTTTTTTTTTTAGGCTGGAATAGGTCTTTAACTGTCACCTCAGAGGAGAGACTTCTGACGAGACGGGGCCAATGCAAGCAGGAGCTTAAAAAGCCTGTAGACTCCAATTAGGGAACTAGAGAGATGTTACAGGGAAAGCCGTCTTCCCGCTGGAAAATTACTCTCGTCTCTCCCTCTTAGAGGAGAGCGGGTTAGTCTTGAGGGGATTCTGGGATTTTTTAAAAGAGGAGGTCGCTGGGATGACAATGGGGTGGAAAACGTTGCCGCTTTTATCAGTTTGATAGCATTCGGTGTAAATGATGTGTTCTGTTGACATCTTCATGCTTCCGCTCTGACTCCAAGCAGCAAGGAACTTCTGTTTCCTCTCGTTTCCCTTTTTGAGGCTGTCTGTCTTACCCTTATTTCTTCTAAGCGCAGGAAGCCTGTCACTGTCGTGTTGTGGCAGCACAGCAAGCCAAACTCTCTGGGTTGGCTGCACACTGAGCTCCCTCTCACTGAATTCATTAAGTGATTATGGCTGTGTTTTCCACTAGGGGGCAGTAGAGGATTTTCAGATGGATTGACATACAGTAAGCTCTGTTTAAAGAAGCTGTCAACCACTCATATTTTTCATAGAATACTTTATAAAACCACACCTGAAGAATGAAGGGTTAACGGTCATACCATAGATTTAAGGTTTACCATTTATTTTTCAGCCGCATCACATCGGATCTCTGGTGCCGGTGAACTAACTTGTTAAGTTCTGATTGAGATGGTTTAGTTGGCTGGAGAAAGTCAACTTTTTCTGCAGTTGCAGGAAATTTCATTTCTGTAATGCAGCAACAAAAATAAATGCAGTGCTATTATCATTAACAGAAACTGAAAAGAAAACTGAATGCAAATGTTTTTGTTAGCTGAAAGAAAAATTAAATGTAACAAAATGTCTGAAAGTAAACTAAAATAAAATTTTATGACTCTAATTTGTAGTTTTTGATACATGGTGTATTATTAAACTTGTAAACTTAATTAAATGAGAACTAACCAGATATCAATAGTGTTATTTAGTATCATTTATTTACTATTTTAGTATTAGTATATTTTGAATTAGCTTTTATTTTTATGTTTTCAGTGTTCATATTTTCATATTAATTTTTTTTGTCATTTTGTTATGTGCTTTTTTCATTTTGTTTATATATATATATATATTCTACACAGCTTTAAATAATTTTAATTTCAGTTTTAATTAATTCATTTTACTACTTTAGCTCATTTTATATAAACAATCATTTCAGTTTGTTCCCAAGGCAACATTTCTAATTTTCATGCAAGTTCATGTATGTTTACATCTAATTTTTATATTTTATTATGTTTTGTTTTAGCGAGCAACTACACACTGAATAGCAATAACAATAAGATTGAGTTTAATAACTTATTAACTTAATTAACATATTTAATTGTGCCAGTTAAGTTTAGTTTAAACGTTGATTAAAAAAAATAAAAAGGTAAAAACTAGATTAAAACTCCATTCCGGTCAAACTGTAGTTGTCTCTGCACATTAAACTGAGGTTGGACAAAATATTTGAACACTAAACAAATTACAGGTGGATTTATATATATATATACTAAATGTTCATAGACCCTTTAGCAGCACCACATTAGACTAGTTTCCTTGGCAACAGCTCATCCATGCATCACACTGTAAGTATGACAGCACATCCACCCTGCGTCCCAGTATGTGCTGGACGTGACATCAATCATCGACCTCTAAGATAAATCAACCTCCCAGCATTCACAGGCTCAGCCCAGATAGTATCACCCGCAAGCCGCTCTTAAGTTTCTCATATGATTTTATCAATGGACGCCGCTAAATATGAGTAAATAAACCCCCCTCCCTGTCCTTGTGTGTGGCCCCGTGGAGAGACGGGAGCTCTGTGTGGCTTAGGTCTATGTCAGCCGGCAGGAGTTGAGCTTTACCCAGCATGCCCTGGGAGAGATGGATAAGCTGCGTGCATCCGGCTGCCAACCTTCTCTAGGATAAGAGTATTTGTAGAGAGGGAGCGAGTGAGCGAGCGCTCGCGATATAGCAGGCTGTCTGTGTTGATCAGTGTCTTTTTCTCTCTGTCTGTCCCACGATTTCTCATATCATCCATAACCACCCACCCCTGAACAAACACAAAACATCAGCTCATCTGTCTCTTGAAATGATTATCGTGCTGCTGTTTTGTGAAATTGAAAACACTGTATCTCAGGGTCTTTTCACACTCTTTGGCTCATTTCAGAGCTCGTATGAATTTTAGCTTATAAGTGAATGGTCAAAATTGACTCTGATACTTTAATTTAATAGTTCACCCAAAAATGAAAATCGGCTGAAAATGTCCTCACCCTCAGCCCACCCAAGATATTCATGAGTTTGTTTCTTGATTTGGAGAAATGTAGAATTCATCACCTGCTCACCGGTGGATGCTCTGAAGTGAATGGGTGCCGTCAGAATGAGAGTCAAAACAGTTTATAAAAACATCACAATAATCCACAAGTAATCCATACCACTCCAGTCCATCAGTTAATGTCTTGTGAAGGGAAAAGGCTGAATGTTTGTAATAAACAAATCCATCATTAAAACTTCAAGCTTAACTTCAAAGAGAAATAAGCACAGGTCAAGCACTGTTTACAAACCAAATTTGTTAGTGGATTTTGATGTGAGAGACAACAGGAGATGGATTATTATGGATTATGAATTTTTGAAATTTTTAATATTTTGGCCAGGGGCTTGGTTCCAAAAAAAAAAAAAAAAAAAAAAAGTGTGAGTGACAAAGGAACCTAATGGACCTAAAAAAAATTCTGATTATCTGAAATATCTCTTTTAAGGTCAAGAATGGTGTAAATTAACTTTTTGGTTGTTTAAGGGCTGGTCACACTACACTTTGCACTTCTTTGATTTCCATTCACATGCATGTTAATGCGGGAGAGAGGAAAGGCAAGCTTATTTCACTTCATTCTAAAGTTCACGTTTGGTGAACTCTGACCTACGAATTTGGAGAAATTGCACTCAAAAACCAGTGTGACCATATATACAGTATTACCCCTCCAGACCCCTTTTAACCAAACTGAATTTAGACTGCGTCAGAAGGTGGTAACTTTTAGTTACTCAGGTTCACTTTGAGTCACTTTTAGGTTTATATAGACTTATAACATATAATATGAACACAAACCAGCTTCACTTATTTTTATTTTTATTTTTTTTATATTCAATAGAAAATATAGGTTCTATATTTTTCTCATTTCCATATTAAATTACTGACATGCATGATCGCCAGATACATAGATAGAATTATATAGAGTATTTACTACTGTTCAAAGGTTTGGGGTCAGTACAATTTTTGTTATGTTTTTGAAAGAAGATTCTTATGTTTACTAAGGCTGCATTTATTTGATCAAAAACAGATAAAATAGTATGTTTTTTTATTTTTATAAATATCTTTAAATGTAAAATAACTCTTTTCTATTTGAATATATTTCCAAATGTAATTTATTCCTGTGATGTAAAGCTGAATTTTCAGCATCATTACTCCAGTCTTTAGTGACACATGATCCAGATGATTTGATGTTTTGTGTTGAGTAGTTCTTTGACTCCACATTGTGCATTAAAATCTTTTAATGCACTGCTAGCCATGGATTATCCCGCTTTATATCATGGTCATTGGCCAGCATTGACGACTTGTTAAAGATGTTTGCAGCACAATATTTGTCCGAAAGAGTAAAAATTATGGTTATTTTTATCAGTTATGTCTCATTAGCTCTAGCATTCTGCCTGCTTTAAATTAGACACCAAGATGAAGTAGGGCAGTAAGATCACATTTATTTGAATGAATTATAGCATTGATTTTAATTAATTATTGAGAAAGAAAGAGAGGAAGAAAGGGATGAAAGTTGCATGTGTGAATTACCTGCACATCTCTCTCTACAAACAATGAAGCTGTGAGTTTATTTACTTCAAAAACAGCGATTTTACCTCCTCATTGCTGAGAAATATAATGTAGCGTTTCAGTATCATAGCTTTTTTATTAATAAAAGTCACAGGGCAGCGTTGACATTCAGGAGTACAGCACAATCTCTGATCTCTCTCTCTCTCGCTCTCTCTCTGTGCGAGTGATGCATGTGTGTGTGTGTGTGTGTGTGTGTGTGTGTGTGTGCATCAATTAAAGCAGCACATTAATATAGAACGGTGATTAAATGGACTTGGAACTACCTATGCATTAAAAGGTTTTAATGCCCACCTTCCAGCCAATCAGAATAGAGTATTCCGACAGACCAAATTAAAACAGTGTAAAGAACAACATTTATTTTAAATAGAAATCTTACATTAAAAATGATAAATGTCATTCTAAATTACATTTATAAATGTCTTTAGTGTCATAAATGTCAAAAGCATCAATAAAAAAAGAAAAGAAAAACAAAACAACAACAACAACAAAAACACTATGTCTAAAATTATAAATGGTAGTGTAAATATAATATATGTGATATGTAAACAATGTGAATAGATTTTTTCATTTTTTGACCCCTTAAAAGAGGTCTGAGTTGGATTGTATGAAAGAGAGCTGACACCCTCAGGGTGACTTCCTTCACGACGGGAACTTTTGACAAACAATTATGATCAGACACTGAAGAATAAATGAAATGTAAAAGATAATTCATCTTCTCTTTGTATGATTCTGTTCAATAGCCTAAACCCATTCTGGTGACGACACGTCTCTGGTTTATCCCTGCATGAATGGACGTTGCGTATAATGTCATCTTATCTGTGAATGTACATACACAGCTAGCAGTAGCGACAGCAGAGAAATGGCAAGGAGAGAGATTGGCGGTCAGCACTGATGTGTGATTGACGTTCTCTCGGAACTCCGTCTGATGCTTTTCCAAACGCCAAGTCAATCCGCCGCTCTCCTGAGCTCCGACGCAGACAGGAAATGAATAGTATAGGCATACGTCAGGAAACGTCAATCATCTGAGCCATCTGTTAAGAACAGACATTTGAAAACTCTGGAGAACTGTAGCCTTCCCAGTATCGCCTGCGGGTCGGAAAATCAGAGCGCCACACGCTGCTTTTTAATATCTCTGATGTTGTCACTGCTAGCATATTTACTGGCTGTGAGACATGGATTCTATATATATATATATATATATATATATATATAGTGCTTCGCTGTTCTAGAGAGTGATGGACTGCTGTCTTATTTCACAGAGGTTCATAAACGTGGCCTCTAGGGCCACCGGACGGTGCGTGAAGACTGCACGATTAGTTCCCCCTCAGTCCATCTCCTCGTTCTCGACCCTCCTTTATCACTCCTGACATTCAAATCAGCAGCCGGGATACAGAGGAGCTGGCGGTTCGGCACACACTCCGCCGACCGATTGGACTCGGCTTGTTTAAAGTCATGGCCACCTGGTATTATCTTTAACGAGAGAGAGAGAGAGAGAGAGAGAGAGAGAGAGAGAGAGAGAGAGAGAGAGAGAGATATAGAGAGAGAGAGAGAGAGGGAGATATAGAGAGAGAGAGAGAGATATAGAGAGAGAGATATAGAGAGAGAGATATAGAGAGAGAGATATAGAGAGAGAGATATAGAGAGAGAGATAGAGAGAGAGATAGAGAGAGAGAGAGAGAAGAGGAGAGAGCGGAGAGAGAGAGAGAGAGAGAGAGAGAGAGAGCAGAGAGAGAGAGCGAGAGAGAGAGAGGAACTCTACTTCTAAGTGTGTGGGGGGTGGGGGTGGGTGAGTGAGTGTGTGAGTGTTGAGTTTGGGGTTTTGTTTACAATTCACCAATTAAACAATAACTCTCCAAGCTCATCTCTCATCACAAAAGCATTTTTCACACTCCACCTCGCATCAAAAAAATGCATATTATTTGATAATTTACAATATGCATATTCCACAAAAACCCGAGATTTGAACATTCCAAGCAAATCAGCATCTCTCCCTTCATTCTTACATCCATGGGACTTTAAAATAGCCAACTTTGCCTGTCCCACTAGAAAATTACCAAGTGTACACTGTGCTTTCCAATCTTTCTTATACTTCACACCCAAAATGAACATATTTTTTGTGAACATAAACCAAGTTTAGTAAATATTTTGTCCAACAATTCAAACAAAGGAATTAATCTTAAACAATCACAAAAAAAAAATGAAAAACAGTATCATATCAATATTGCAAAAAGGGCATGTAGATAAAACCATCCCATGAA
>NC_056581.1:1958150-1985590 GCF_018340385.1 Cyprinus carpio | reverse complement strand
AGAGAGCATTACAAACTATATGGAGGCCGAATAAAATCAGCCAAAATGTACCGAATCCCCCAAAGATCTTTAGAGACCTTTCTTGCTTCATTAATTTCTTCAGTTACAAAAATATGAATTTCACTCTATATTTCCTCACAGTAAGAGTGCTTCCAAACTCCATGCCTTCATCTCATATTGCTCTGTTCTGTGTGGACTGACCTCTTCCCTCCCACAATGCATTGTGTCTGTGTATTGTAGTCTAATGGAGGCTCTGGCTCTGAATGCAGTGGTTAGGAGCTTCTTCTGACGCGTACACACTGATTGTTTATGTGCTTTATTCTGCGAAATCCTTGGGGATTCTTAAATATTGATTGGAGGCAGAAAATGGATGGAGTCCAGGCCCAGGGAATGACTTCGATTTCTCTGACTAGCTGAACCACACACAAGCATTAATACTTCTAAATTGTTCTTGATATGTTTTTTCTTCTTGGCACTTTCTTCCCACGTCTCTGTTTTTGTACTTACTTGTGACATTTCCAACTCTTGTTTTTGGAGGTGTATGTCATTGTGTCAAGCAGGGGGCTTGTAAATATGTTCATTTCATTTGCTCATGCTGCATTAAAAGCTTCATATCCCCTCTGGGTATATTCACATATTCACGGGAAAAATTTGGGGTGCCTGGTATTTAATTAGATGTACATGTAACTTTTTGCTACATTTAAATCTGTTCGTTTTAATAGAGAACAGATATGTGTGAACAATATGATAAATGACTGATCCTGTTTTTGATTTTCTTTGTTTTGTATTAGATTGCACTGAAAGTTTTTGACATGAAGCTTAGCGGGGACAACACATCCCCCCTCACACAGTACAGTCACTGACCATCTACACAAATATAATATGTGTTTATAGTATATATATATTAGTCCTGCCCCCCCTTCAGGAATACAGGAGTGTGGTGACTGGGGCCCACTAATATCCTATCACGTTATATCCCACTAATTTTTTTTTGGGGTTGGGGGAGAAACCAGGCCCATCCAAAAAATCTTTTAGCCTGTATTATGCATATATGTATTATTTAAAATAAATAAAAATTATTAAAACAAATGTACTTAAAGTTACATTTTTACTAAGATGATTCTTTGTAATAAATTTTTGTATGTCAGTTTTTTTTTTTTTTATTATATATTTTGTGCAAAATTCTGGTGTGGTACCTGTCAATTATGAAATTTTTTTATTAAAAGAAAAAATTGCTTAAATATATTTTTTTATTACATTCATAATTAAAAATATATTAAAGAGATTTTAAAAAATTAAAAATGGCACTTATAAATTTTTTGGAAAATAGTTATAAAGAAAGGAAAAGTGTATCTGAAAATAATTTAATATTGACTGTACAGAAACTTTTTCTCCCTTAAAAGTGCTTCCTCTGTTAACGCTTAAGACAAAAAATATTATTGAAAAATATTTTAGTGGATCTGAAGTTTTAAAAAATTTGAAAATGATTTTAAAGTTATAAATAAATGATGAAAAACCCCTATAAATGTTCTGATGTACTGTACTGATGATATATATATATATATATATAAAACTTTTTTATGCTTCTTCTTTCTGTTGACAAAAAAAAATTTAAAAAAGTTAACCAATTATTAAATTAGTTAAAAAGTTATAAATGAGAAGCTTAAACTGTATATCTAAAAAATTTTTTTATTTATGTGTGTGTATGTATGTGTGTATGTATATATATATATATATATATATATATATATATATATATATATATATATATATATATATATATATATATATATACATACACACATAGGTACGAATACTTTTGACAAATATTTTATATAAAAATACAGATTAAATATGTAAAAAAAAAAAAAAAAAAAAAATTCGGTGAGTCAACAGTGTAAAAGGAAATATTGTTCCTGTGGTAGAACAAAAATATTTTTTTTTTACAAAAATATCTGAGTCTTATGGTATCTGTCAGTTGTAAAAATGTGTATGGCTAAAAATTTTAAACTTGTTTTCAATCCCAAAAAATTTTTTAAAAAAAAAAATTTTTTTTTTTTAAAAAAAACTAACGTTGCAAAAAATTTTTCAAACTTTTTAAAAATAACCAAATTGTTTTGGTTAAAAGCTTTTATTTTGCCCTGAAAAAATGTGCCTGTTGTAACACAAAATAATTTTAATATGACTGAACCAATAACTTCTATGCACTTTGTTGAAAGTGGAATGTCCAGTCCATCTTTGACCTAAAACACTGTTTTTTTAAAGTTGTGTAATGCTAATGTTTACGATTGTTAACTTGACCCAACACAGTCCTGTCAGCTCTGCTTTACACAGACACCTTCCCCAAATTAGAGCCCTCATAAGGTAAACCCCTGCAATTTTGTGCCGGGAAGAGCAACGGGCTGAAATAGGAACAACAACAACTTCTTTCAGTACCGTCACCTCCCCAAGCACAAATAAGAACTTTTTCAGAGGGGCTTCGTGGTGTCCCGGACCGCTCTGGGCCCATGCGAGGTGGCGTGCTCGCTAGATTGCCCATCTTGTCTAGTCCGGCAGCATGTTAATGAACAGCAATGGAGATTCACTGTGTTTTAATGAAGAAGACACAGCTTTTACAGGGTGCAATTTATTGGGGCCAATTCCCCCTAATATCCATCACGGTGCAGGACCCCTTCCCTCGCCCCTTCTCCCACATTTGTCAGGAGAGCTGTGGAAATTGGGCTGAAAGTGCTCGATGTAAGGCACAGGGCCTCTGATTCAATTTACCCACTGACATCTCTGATCTTGCTCCCTGGATCAGTAAGGCAATTCTGGCAATAGAGATGCATGGAAATTAATTTACTCTATTTGTTGACCCCCCCGGACACACCCACGTTCTGCTGAGTGGGGTACGGCGAGGTTGGTTTACATACGCCTAATAACCAGGCAGGGGGATGTGTACTCACGATTACATGCTCAATCTGAATGAAAGTGAAAGTGACAAACATCTCTGAACACCACCTGTGTTTGAGAAAAAAATAAATAAATAAAAAAAAGCAAACTGATCACACTTGGCTCAAGTAGATTCCGTAGTGAATTACAGTACATGTTGTTCCCCTCATGGGGGGGGAGTATGTTGTCATTAAAGGGATAGTTCACCCAAAAATGAACATTCTGTCAATGTGTAATTTTAGGTTTATTTATTTATTTTGTATTTGGAGTCAGAAATCTCCACACTTCAGCACAGCACTTACACACACTAATTGACCAGTGTAACATTTAATATAATGCATTTCTCATTTGTAAGTTGCTTTGGATAAAGGTGTCTGCTAAATGACCACATGTACATGTAATGTTATTTCAATAAAAACTAGTCCGATAGTAAAAAAACAAAACACAAACTAAAATTTAACTGAAGACATATGTTTGAATGTATAGATTATAAAATATATATATATATATATATATATATATATATATATATATATTTTATGGTAGCTTTATAGAACTGGAAATCTAAATGCCAACACAAAATTCATGTATTTTAAGATGATTGATATCTTTGTATTAAAAATGGTCAAATCTAAATGCATTTCTAAATGCGACATGAAACAATAAAAATAAAATGTAGGACAGGCTTAATTTGACCTGCTAGGAATTGACTGGTGGTGTAAAAAAAGACGAAAAGGAACACCGATATATGAATGGGACACGTTATTGATAAGGAAAAGTTACAGTATGTGTAGTGAAAATCATTACGCAGACAAATGCAAATGTATATTTACCTTAGGCTAGCATATGGTTCTGGATTAACTTTTGAACCTAACGACCTGTGCTTGGGGTGAAACCTTTTTTTTTTTTTTCCATTTCTCATTATTAAAGCAGAGAGTGTTGCCACGCATGATACTTTGCCCCTGTCGGGCTCTGTGTTGAATGGGAAATATCTCTCCACACGAGGACCTTGAGTTAGACGTGTCGTCGGACGGTTAAGGTCAATGTTCCTGAACAGGTGCACAGCATCTGTTCAATATTACTCTCACTCTCCCTTTCACCACACCATTTGCATTATTAAACTACTATTCGCAACGAGTTTGAATGCTGGGAGGGTATATTATATTAGAAATACAGTATTCATATAGAAAATAAACTCTGTTTATTAGCTAAAAGAGGTGTGTTTACATATATCATATAGCATGCTATGGTTATTATTCTTCAGTCTGGTTAGCTGCGCAGGGGCCTCTCCTCAAACAGTCTGACAGGCAACCTGAGAGATCCCATCTTTACTTATTTATCGGCTAGACATAGGTCAGTTGGGGCGTTCACATTACAGTATGTGCTGCTGTGCTTCACTACAGGGGAATTGAGAGGTCAGATGTGTGTTGTGTATACTATCAATAAAATCATTAAGTTAATTATTTTTATTATTGTTGTTATGGTGATTCAAAAGTCTCCCCTTTACTGCCTTAATCTGTATGTATTTTTTTTTAACCAGCAGTTTTTTTTAAAAGCTTGAGAGCACACAATCTCTGTTTCTGTGATTGTAAGCACAGTTAAAGTGTGCGTCTGAAAGCCAGATCTTTCTTTTCGAGTCGTCACGAAAGTGTAATAATGCGAAGAGGAGCGAGAGGGAGAAGGAGTTTGGCTAATGTTTTTTTTTTTTTTTTTTTTTTTTTTTTTTTTTTTTTTTTTTTTTTTTTTTTTTTTTTTTTTTTTTTTTTTTTTTTTGGCTTTTTTTTTTTTTTTTTTTCTTTCTCTTGTAAAGGTACTTAATTACACCTCCCTGAATTTTTTTTTTTTTTGTTTTTTTTTTTTTTTTTTTTGATTTTTCTTTTTTTTTTTTTTTTTTTTTTTTTTTGATTTTTTTTTTTTTTTTTTTGTTTGTTTGGTTTACTTCTCCTTATGTGCACGGGCGCAGCACCGGGATCCGCATGCGTCAGCTCACCTAAATATCACTTTCTCGCATCATGAATTAGCTATAAGATAAGTCTCAAAAAACACATGAAGCAGTCAGTGAGAAGATAGCGTCTGATCAAAGTGAGCACGTCTCAAGATAAAGAGCTTAATGTTAAAGACGCACAGCTTTGAAGCACTTAACATAAGTGCAACCATCTTAGACGTGGTCACGATCTAGTCAACAAATCTGGGATTGCACACATTATTGAATTTTGTAACGAAAAACAAACACACATAACATAACGTTACATAGAGTTGTAATTTTCTAATAATAAAAAAAAAAAAATTTGCACTGAAAAATAATGTAGGCTAGGATTTTGATATATAATATATATCAAAGTCCTTCAATATTCAGCCAACTTTATATTATTTCTTTTCTTTTCTTTTAATACCATGCTCTGTGGTTTTGGTTTTAAATAAATAATACATACTATTTAATAATAATAATTATATATAATATATATAATATATATATATATATATATATATATATATATATATATATATATATATATATATATATTTATTATTATTATTTTTTTTATTTTTTTTTATTTTTTCACAAGCCTCCCGGTTTTCATCCAAAATATCTTAAATTTTGTTCTGAAGATGAATGAAGCTTTTACGGGTTTGGAGGGACATAGGGGTAAGTGATTAATGACAAAATGTTCATTTTCATATATATATAAATAATAATTTTTTGACCCTACAATGAGTATAATATCAAATGTTTATAATATATATTCTAATATATAATATGTGTGTATAATATCAAATGCAATTACAAATATAGTCTTTTAGACAAATAGATGATCTGGTACATTCACTATCAGTCTCTATATGTGCAGGTTTGTCATTTATTACATTTATGCAAGTATGTTTTGTTACAATTAAGACACACAAACATTAGTCCCGTATCTGTGGTTCTTCTAACTGGAGTCCCCTGACTCGGGTGCTACGCTCACGTCCCGATGTTTCAACATGAAGCAATTAACCCAGCAGCGCCTCTCCAGCGGTGAGGGACAGGAGGTTAATTGGCAGCTTGGCTTAGACAATTTGCTGGAGTCTCAGGCTGGGTTTAAGGGCCTCGCTGTGCTTTGTAGGAATCCACGAGGCACACGAACATCACACACGTCCCCAAGGAGCCATGCTTTTACAGATGATGAGTCCTGCCAACTTACAATTTACCCCCAAATTACTCCATTTTAAACATGTGGCACAAGGACAACCTATGGCTCCAACCTGGACAGAAATTACCAGAGACGTTCAATCGGGGACATTTATTATGAGCTTGCAGTAATGATTTTTTTTTTAGGGCAAGTGGAAATATATTATTCCTTTATAGAATTCAGTTTAAATCAGGGAAGTCTAGCAATTTTAACAGAGACTCTCATGGTTTTTAATAGAAGGATGTTAGCATACTCCTTATGTGGACTAAAAGTCAACATGACATAGCACTGGCACACTCAACTTGCATAACGTTGTGATTTTCTGATTAAAATATAATAATCAGTCTGAATATAATATGGACTGGGACTTGAGCTTCTCCATCAGCCCTGACTGGATCATAAAAATTATATGCTATGATTTTGTCAAGCTAAATGTCTAATTGTAGTGTATAATGTATTTTATTTTGAAATATAGTTTATTCTCAATTCGATGCAATCCTTGCATCAAGTGTGGGACTCCATACTTATCACTTTTCTTATGTGCAACTTTCTGTCACCACACTCTCTCACTACAGTGTTATATATTCATACCTTTTCAAGCTTGTAAAGAAAAGGTTTTAAAGCTCCTTATTTTTCTGCAGTTGATGTCATTACGCTGCTGTTTGTCTTGACGGCGTGTCTGTGAGAGGCGTTCCTTCCGGGTCATCAGTCATCTGAACTGCTAGCTGTCAGCGCTAATCTGCACACAGAGGAAACTGATAACCGCTAAACCGGTATTTAACGCTCACTAATTGCTACTTAGCAGGTTTAGCTGACTCACCGCGGCTCAGCTGCTCGAGCTGTGGAGCGCCAGCTCAATATTTTAGTGGCCTGAAGAGCTCAAAAATAGTGTAGTATTGTGATAACTCAAATATACTTTCATAAACAAAACTTATACAGTATGTAGCAGTTTACTGGTTGGGATTTTTGACCAAAAAATTGAACTAAAATTGCATCATTCCTAGAAAAACAGACATCACTACAATTATTGTAACTGTAAAATTATAATATATGATTTCATTAAAACAGCTTTTCAGTAGCATTCAGGAATTTCTGTAATTTTAATTTCTTGTTTTGATGACCGTTTGCAGTTAATACCAAGTTATCACAGCTTAACTGAAGTAACATTAACTATCAACTGGTATTTTGGCAGGAACTATAGTAATCATGGTACATTTATGTAGCAGAGTAAATTTCATAGAAGTCCAGATCACATTTCACCCCAATATATATATATATTTTTTTTTAATTTTTAATTTAATTTTTACAATTTCTTTATTTAATTTTTTTTATTTTTTTATTATTTTTTTGTATTTATTTATTTATTTTATTTATTTATTTACTTTTTTTATTTAATTTACTACTTTTAATTAAATTTAATTTTTAACAATTTATCATTAAGGTTTACCTTTTGTTTCATTAACATCCCTCCAGTTCTCCTTACCTTAATGAAAAACTCTTTAATGCAGTTCAGTAATGAATTCAGTAAACCAATAAATAAATAAATAACGCTATGGTTTAAATTAAAACATAGTATGTTTACAGTTGTCAACATTTCTGTTGTTTAAAGAAAAAAAACTAGCACAATGAGAATCGCCTGAAAACTCATAATGAAAACACCAAACTGAATCAGTCTAATTTGCTCGATTGCAAAGAATGTTACAATTATTTTTCAATGTAATCCGGGGATTTTGTAAATAATTTTTTTAAACCTGTAAAAAAACAACAATTTAATAAGAATCTCGCTCTCATTTAGTGGCCATTGAAACCCCTGTGGAAATGATTGGGGGTTTTTCAGCACTATCTGGACGGGGGTCTTGAATCACATTTGGATCATATGGAGATTTTCCAGTTAACCTGCCAGATTTCCAAATCCCCTGGCTGTGGGAGCACAGAGGAGGAAGCAGGCCCGTGTCCTGCTCCTCATTCAGGTACAGCCGCTGGAAGCACAGGGCAGCTCTGAGGGGGTTGAGCAGCATGCGGCCCGCGGCTCTCTCTCTCTCCACCCCCCTGTCTGCAGGCCGTCCCGCTGAGCCCCATCAGGCTGGGGTCTGAGTACTAAATGGGGGGAGGCTGTGGAGCGGCATTGTCTCTGCTCAATGAGAGGACAGGCTTGTGAACCATGGCCTGCTTGAATTAGCATTTGTCTCATTGGTGTCTTTGGACTTGCCGTCCGCACTTTCAGTCTTGTTAGCAGCACGGTTTCTGACATTGTCACTTCAGATGTTGTAACAACAAAAACGACTGAGTGATTTTAGTGAATGATTCCACTAGTAATTAAAGCAGGTTCTGTAGAATTGATAGTAATGAACGGTTAGTGCTTTGAACAATTGTGTCCTACTAGTCACTGTTCTCAGCTAATCTGATCCTCATAATACTTTGTTAGGCCTCAGAAATCAAACTTTTTTCTGAAGTAACAGTAATTTAAATTACATCTGTGGTATTTAGCACGGCTTTACAGTAAAAATGATTTTTCTTAAAAAAAAATTGAGTGTTTCACAAGATATTTAAAAAAAAAATTTATTCAGTGTGGCGCTTGCATTTTTTTGTAATTAACTGTAATAAATTGTTTTTAAATTAATCCAACATATATATATATATATATATATATGTAATGACAAGAAATATTAAATATTTTGATTTAGAAGATAAAAACTGTCTTACCTGAGGTTACTAAAATATTAATAATAATAATAATAATAACAATAAAAAACCTTGTAACAATATAAGAACTATTATAACTAAATATTTATAAGGGATATGTTAAAATGTAAATTGCTTATACATAGAATATGCATTATTATATCCATATTTATAAAGGTCAAAATTTTAAGCATGCAAAATTATTTTGGAAGAATATTTTACACAGCTTGTTTTAAATAAATAATACATATACATTAATCAATTTAAACTAATAACAAATAATTAATAACCAATTATTTTTGATTCATTAATTAATATACATGTTTTAATTCTGACAACACTATAAATTAAATTTAAACTCTTTTTATTATATATTTTAAAATATTTTAAAAGTTTTATTATTTATAATAATTATATTTTATTTTATTTATGAGTCAATTTTCTTTTAAACATAAACATATTAATGTGAAAAATTTCCTCAAGTTTCAGATTCACAGCCAAGAGTCTAATCAACAAGCTTGAACTTTATATCAAACAAAATAGGAAACTTATACATAAATGCTTGAATATCCATGCTAAGGTACACACTCAATTCAATCAAGACACAGACCGCCTCCAGATCCATCTGATTCGTCCATTGTTGAAAAACTGACATTGATTCATTTTAACATCACATTGGGGTTTCTTGAATGCAGTCTGTAGTTCACACTCCTAAATTAAAACTTTGTATGAGGACTAGCTTTCTTCGGCATTACTGTGCGGTACACTTGCCTCGCTGTCTGTTGAGAATTAGCCCTTGTGTTCTCCGACCCTTGTTTGCTCATCTCCTCTCTGCTCACTGGGCCTTTACTGCCCTGTATCACCAATAAAACCTCCACCAGCAGTCTGAGAGTAATTAAGTGACTGATACACACAAGCAGCCTTCACAAAGACACAGCAAATTGCCCATTCATTAGCAGGGCGACATGGAAGGAGAATTCCAAATAGACAATAGAGCCCCCAGTAATTCAATCTAAGCTTACTTACTTACAGAAAACACTGAGATAATGAACTGCCAGATAACACACCACGATTGAACTGGGATGAGAGGCCAAGAATTTGGGGGAAATATCCATTGGAGAATAGACAGCACACACACACACACACACACACACACACACACACACACACACACACACACACACACAGGTTCTGTTAATATTGTCACTCACGCTATGAAAATATTCATCTGAGCATCTCACACAATTGTAGTCTTCAGCGCCGGAGCCCCGGGGGACGCTATTAAAGGCGTAGTTTGGAGAGAGATATGAGGAAAAAGAGGGATTTGAGCTGGTGCAGGAAAAGGAAAGGAGATGTAGTGAGAGAAAAAGTAATTTATAGGTGTCTGAGGAATAGAATTTATCATACGATCTGCTCTACGCCGCTCAATTGATATGTAGTTGATTTCCAAACACCAGCCCTCGGGCTCCCACCAGGGACACTTTCAGATTTTACGCTTGGATATATCTGTTTAACTCCCCATTTACCAAAACAACGGCCCCTGACAGCACAAACAACACACATAGGGTGGGGATGGGGGTCCGAGCTCCCTAGAGTCCACAGAGATACAATAAAGCAGCCACAGAATGCAAGAAATAAGCTTTAGGACAGACTCATTTATGGGCCTGTGAAGTGAATGTGTATACATTAGTGTGAATTTAATTAAGAAGGATGCAAATGTGTGTAATAACAGAAATGATGAGACAAAAATGTTCCACTTTAATGACTTCAGCGATATATCAGTCAGCCATCATGGATATATGAGCTATACACATCCACTATCATCAACTGACTGGCTTTACATAAGAGCGCCATATGCTGTAGTCAGAATCAAAGTTTTAGTGCTGTTTTACAAGGCAAACATTAGTATTACTTGCACAAACTACATTGTTTTTTTTTTTTGCAAAACACAATACAAACCACCGAGCAACCCAGAGAACACCACAGAGATGAAAAGCTTTAGCAACCACATAGCAACACTCTGACAACCACCCAGAATACCATTGCAACCACCCATCAACAATACCAAAAACTTTAGCAATCACCCAGAACACCTTCAATAACCCTGCACAAGCAACAACTCTGAGCACCTGGCAACCACATAGCAACATATTAGAAACCTTCCAGATCACTCTAGCAACATATAGCAATGTTAACAGACACACACAAAATTCCTTAGAAACAGCACAGCAGTACCCTGGCAACCACCCAGAACAATTTAGCAACACGCAAGCTACAGCTCTACCCACCTTAGCGACCACTAAGTATGTGCTAACAACCATTTAGAATACCATAATAATTTCCTGGCAACCAGCTAGAACACTTTAGAACTGACTTGTAAACCTTTGCAACCCCATAGAAACACCCATGCAACAACCCCAAACACCATCACTCCCACCCAGAATATTTTTGCAACCTCCAAGCAACAATACCAAAAGCTATAGCAACCACCTAGCAACAACCCAGAACACCTTCAACAACCCTTCTCAAGCCACAACCACAAACACTTAACAACTGCATATCAACACCCTAGAAACAACTTAGAACACCCTAGCAACCGCATAGCAAAATCCTAGAAACCTCCCAGAAGACCATATGTGATATATAGCAATGTGCTTAAAACACTAGGAATGCCTGGCAACCACCCAGAACACCTTAGCACCATCCAAGCCACAACTCCATCCACCTTAACAACCAACAAGTACACCTTAATGAGGCATAGCAATGTGCTTACCCATTAGAACACCATAGCAACACCCTGGCAACCACCCAAACCACCTTAGCAACATTCAAGCAACATCTTCTGAACACCTTTGCAACATCCACTTTAACAATCACCTAAAACCATGTAGAACACCTTTATCAACCTTGCACATGAAACAACCCCAGGCACCCTAGCAGTTACATAACAACACCCTGGAAACCACCCAAAACTCCCTAGCAACCACCCAGAACACCTTTGCAACATACAAGCAATAACATTTTAGCAAACTTCTATAGAAAAAACCCTGCACAGGCAACAAACCAGAACACTCTAGCAACCACGCAGCAGCACCCTAGAAACTACCCAGAACATAGCAATGCCCTGACAAACACTCAGAACACCCTAACAACCACATAGCAACATCCCAGAAACTACCAGAACATAGCAATGCCCTGACAAACACTCAGAACACCCTAGCAAACCACATAGCAGCACCCTAGAAACTACCCAGAACATAGCAATGCCCTAACAAACACTCAGAACACCCTAGCAACCACATAGCAGCACCCTAGAAACTACCCAGAACATAGCAATGCCCTGACAAAGACTCAGAACACCCTAGCAACCACATAGCAGCACCCTAGAAACTACCCAGAACATAGCAATGCCCTGACAAACACTCAGAACACCCTAACAACCACATAGCAACATCCCAGAAACTACCAGAACATAGCAATGCCCTGACAAACACTCAGAACACCCTAGCAACCACATAGCAGCACCCCTAGAAGAAACTACCCAGAAACATAGCAATGCCCTGACAAACACTCAGAACACCCTAGCAACCACATAGCAACATCGCAGAAAAACTACCAGAAACATAGCAATACACTAACAAACATCCAAAACACCCTAGCAACCACATAGCAAGCACCCTAGAAACTACCCAGAACATAGCAATGCCCTAACAAACATTTAGAACACCCCTAGCAAACCACATAGCAGCACCCTAGAAAACTACCAGAACATAGCAATGTCCTGACAAACACTCAGAACACCCTAGCAACCACATAGCAACATCCCCAGAAACTACCAGAACATAGCAATGCCCTAAACAAACACTCAGAACACCCTAGCAACCACATAGCAGCACCCTAGAAACTACCCCAGAACATAGCAATGCCCTGACAAACACTCAGAACACCCTAGCAACCACCAACCACATAGAAACACCCTAGCAACTACCCAGAACATAGCAATGCCCACAAGTAAACATAGAACAAACACCTAACAAAAACCACATAGCAACATCCCAGAAACTACCAGAACATAGCAATGCCCTAACAAACACTCAGACAACACCCTAGCATAACCACATAGCAGCACCCTAGAAACTACCCAGAACATAGCAATGCCCTGACAAACACTCAGAACACCCTAACAACCACATAGCAACATCCCAGAAAACTACCAGAACATAGCAATGCCCTAACAAAACACTCAGAAACCCCTAGCAACCACATAGCAGCACCCTAGAAACTACCCAGAACATTAGCAATGCCCTGACAAACACTCAGAACACCCTAACAAACCACATAGCAACATCCCAGAAACTACCAGAACATAGCAATGCCCCTAACAAACACTCAGAACACCCTAACAACCACATACGGCACCCAGAAACTACCAGAACATAGCAATGCCCTAACAAACACTCAGAACACCCCCTAACAACCACATAGCAAGCACCCTAGAAACTACCCAGAACATAGCAATGCCCTGACAAACCACTCAGAACACCCTAACACTACAACCACATAGCAACATCCCTAACCAGAAGAAAAACTACCAGAACATAGCAATGCCCTAACACAAACACTCAGAACACCCTAGCAAACCACATAGCAGCACCCTAGAAAACTACTCAGAACATAGCAATGCCCTGACAAACACTCAGAACACCCTAGCAACCCACATAGCAACATTCAAGAAACTAACTCAGAACATAGTAATGCACTGACAAACACTCAGAACACCCTAGCAACCACATAGCCACATCCTAGACCCTAGAAAGCTACCCAGAATGTAGCAATGCCCTACACAAACACTCAGAACACCCTAGCAACCACATAGCAGCACCCTAGAAAACTACCCAGAACATAGCAATGCCCTAACAAACACTCAGGACCACCCTAGCAAACCACAGCAGCAAGCACCCTAGAAACTACCCAGAACATAGCAATGCCCTAACAAAACACTCAGAACACCCTAGCAAACCACATAGCAGCACCCCTAGAAATACCCAGAACATAGCAATGCCCTGACAAACACTCAACTCACCCTAGCAACCACATCCAGCAGCACCACCCCTAGAAACTACCCAGCAACATAGCAATGCCCTAACAAAACACTCAGAACACCCTAGCAAACTACTCAGACATTCCTAGAAATACCCAGTTACAATGCCCTAACAAAACACTCAGAACACCCCTAGCAACCACATAGCAACAACACCCTAGAAGAAACTACCCAGAACATAGCAATGCCCTAACAAACACTCAGGACACCCTAGCAACCACATAGCAGCACCCTAGAAACTACCCAGAACATAGCAATGCCCTAACAAACACTCAGAACACCCTAGCAACCACATAGCAGCACCCTAGAAACTACCCAGAACATAGCAATGCCCTAACAAAACACTCAGAACACCCTAGCAACCACCACGCAGCAGCACCCTAGAAACTACCCAGAACATAGCAATGCCCTGACAAACACTCAGAAAACACCCTAGCAACCACATAGCAACATTCCAGAAAACTACCAGAACATAGCAAATGCCCTAACAAACACTCAGAAAACACCCTAGCAACCACATAGCAGCACCCTAGAAACTACCCAGAACATAGCAATGCCCTAACAAACATTCCAAAAACCTAGCAACCACATAGCAGCACCCTAGACACTACCCAGAACATAGCAATGCCCTGACAAACACTCAGAACACCCTAGCAACCACCATAGCAGCACCCTAGAAACTACCCAGAACATAGCAATGCCCTGACACAAAACACTCAGAAACACCCTAGCAACCACATAGCAAATCCAGAAAAGAAAACTACCAGAACATAGCAATGCCCTAACAAACACTCAGAAACACCCTAGCAACCACATAGCAGCACCCTAGAAGAAACTACCCAGAACATAGCAATGCCCTGACAAACACTCAGAACACCCTAGCAACCACATAGCAACATCGCAGAAGAACTACCAGAACATAGCAATGCCCTAACAAACATTCAAAAACACCCTAGCAACCACATAGCAGCACCCTAGAAACTACCCAGAACATAGCAATGCCCTAACAAACATTTAGAACACCCTAGCAACCACATAGCAGCACCCCTAGAAACTACCCAGAACATAGCAATGCCCTGACAAACACTCAGAACACCCTAGCAACCACATAGCAACATCCCAGAAACTACCCAGAACATAGCAATGCCCTAACAAACACTCAGAACACCCTAGCAACCACATAGCAGCACCCTAGAAACTACCCAGAACATAGCAATGCCCTGACAAACACTCAGAACACCCTAGCAACCACATAGCAGCACCCTAGACCACTACCAGAACATAGCAATGCCCTGACAAACACTCAGAACACCCTAACAACCACATAGCAACATCCCAGAAACTACCAGAACATAGCAATGCCCTAACAAACACTCAGAACACCCTAGCAACCACATAGCAGCACCCTAGAAACTACCCAGAACATAGCAATGCCCTGACAAACACTCAGAACACCCTAACAACCACATAGCAACATCCCAGAAACTACCAGAACATAGCAATGCCCTAACAAACACTCAGAACACCCTAGCAACCACATAGCGGCACCCTAGAAACTACCCAGAACATAGCAATGCCCTGACAAACACTCAGAACACCCTAACAACCACATAGCAACATCGCAGAAACTACCAGAACATAGCAATGCCCTGACAAACACTCAGAACACCCTAACAACCACATAGCAACATCCCAGAAACTACCAGAACCATAGCAATGCCCTGACAAACACTCAGAACACCCTAACAACCACACATAGCATCATCCCAGAAAACTACCAGAACATAGCAATGCCCTAACAAACACTCAGAAACACCCTAGCACACCACATAGCAGCACCCTAGAAACTACCCAGAACATAGCAATGCCCTGACAAAAACACTCAGAACACCCTAGCAACCACATAGCAACATCGCAGAAAACTACCAGAACATAGCAATACACTAACAAACATTCAAAACACCCCTAGCAACCACATAGCAGCACCCTAGAAACAAACATCAGAACCTAGCAATGCCTTGACAAACACTCAGAACACCCTAGCAACCACATAGCAACATTTCAAGAAACTACTCAGAATGTAGTAATGCGTTAACAAAGACTCAGAACACCCTAGCAACCACATAGCAACCTCCTAGAAACTACCCAGAACATAGCAATGCCCTGACAAACACTCAGAACACAAACATAGCAATGCCTAGCAGCACCCTAGAAAAACTACCCAGAACCATAGCAATGCCCTAACAAACACTCAGAACACCCTAGCAACCACATAGCAGCACCCTAGAAACTACCCAGAACATAGCAATGCCCTAACAAACACTCAGAACACCCTAGCAACCACGCAGCAGCACCCTAGAAACTACCCAGAACATAGCAATGCCCTGACAAACACTCAGAACACCCTAGCAACCACATAGCAACATTCCAGAAACTACCAGAACATAGCAATGCCCTAACAAACACTCAGAACACCCTAGCAACCACATAGCAGCACCCTAGAAACTACCCAGAACATAGCAATGCCCTAACAAACACTCAGAACACCCTAGCAACCACATAGCAGCACCCTAGAAACTACCCAGAACATAGCAATGCCCTGACAAAGACTCAGAACCACCCTAGCAACCACATAGCAGCACAATAGAAACTACCCAGAACATAGCAATGCCCTGACAAACACTCAGAAACACCCTAACAACCACATAGCAACATCCCTGAAACTACCAGAACATAGCAATGCCCTAACAAACACTCAGAACACCCTAGCAACCACATAGCAGCACCCTAGAAACTACCCAGAACATAGCAATGCCCTGACAAACACTCAGAACACCCTAGCAACCACATAGCAACATCGCAGAAACTACCAGAACATAGCAATACACTAACAAACATTCAAAACACCCTAGCAACCACATAGCAGCACCCTAGAAACTACCCAGAACATAGCAATGCCCTAACAAACATTTAGAACACCCTAGCAACCACATAGCAGCACCCTAGAAACTACCCAGAACATAGCAATGTCCTGACAAACACTCAGAACACCCTAGCAACCACATAGCAACATCCCAGAAACTACCCAGAACATAGCAATGCCCTAACAAACACTCAGAACACCCTAGCAACCACATAGCAGCACCCTAGAAACTAACCCAGAACATAGCAATGCCCTGACAAACACTCAGAAACACCTAGCAACCACATAGCGGCACCCTAGAAACTACCCCAGAACATAGCAATGCCCTGACAAACACTCAGAACACCCTAACAACCACATAGCAACCCCCCAGAAAGAAACTACCAGAACATAGCAATGCCCTAACAAACACTCAGAACACCCTAGCAACCACATAGCAGCACCCTAGAAAACTACCCAGAACATAGCAATGCCCTGACAAACACTCAGAACACCCTAACACCACATAGCAACATCCCAGAAACTACCAGAACATAGCAATGCCCTAACAAACACTCAGAACACCCCTAGCAACCACATAGCGGCACCCTAGAAACTACCCAGAACATAGCAATGCCCTGACAAACACTCAGAACACCCTAACAACCACATCATAGCAACATCCCAGAAGCTACCAGAACATAGCAATGCCCTGACAAACACTCAGAACACCCTAACAACCACATAGCATCATCCCAGAAACTACCAGAACATAGCAATGCCCTAACAAACACTCAGAACACCCTAGCAACCACATAGCACGCACCCTAGAAACTACCCAGAACATAGCAATGCCCTGACAAAACACTCAGAACACACCCTAGCAACCACATAGCAACATCGCAGAAACTACCAGAACATAGCAATACACTAACAAACATTCAAAACACCCTAGCAAACACATAGCAGCACCCTAGAAACAACTCAGAACATAGCAATGCCTTGACAAACACTCAGAACACCCTAGCAACCACATAGCAACATTCAAGAAACTACTCAGAATGTAGTAATGCGTTTAACAAAGACTCAGAACACCCTAGCAACCACATAGCAACCTCCTAGAAGCTACCCAGAATGTAGCAATTCCCTAACAAAACACTCAGGACACCCTAGCAAACCACATAGCAGCACCCTAGAAACTACCCAGAACATAGCAATGCCCTAACAAAACACTCAGAACACCCTAGCAACCACATAGCAGGACCCTAGAAACTACCCAGAACATAGCAATGCCCTGACAAACACTCAGAATACCCTAACAACCACATAGCAACATCCCAGAAACTACCAGAACATAGCAATGCCCTGACAAACACTCAGAACACCTAGCAACCACATAGCAGCAACCCTAGACCACTACCCCAGAACATAGCAATGCCCTGACAAACACTCAGAACACCCTAGCAACCACATAGCAACATCGCAGAAACTACCAGAACATAGCAATACACTAACAAACATTCAAAACACCCTAGCAACCACATAGCAGCACCCTAGAAACAACTCAGAACATAGCAATGCCTTGACAAACACTCAGAACACCCTAGCAACCACATAGCAACATTCAAGAAACTACTCAGAATGTAGTAATGCGTTAACAAAGACTCAGAACACCCTAGCAACCACATAGCAACCTCCTAGAAGCTACCCAGAATGTAGCAATTCCCTAACAAACACTCAGAACACCCTAGCAACCACATAGCAACATTCAAGAAACTACTCAGAATGTAGTAATAATGTGTTAACAAACACTCAGAACACCTTAGCAACCACATAGCAACAACCTAGAAACTACCAGAACATATCAATGTGCTAACAAACACCCAGGACACCCTAGTAACTTTCAGCACTAGCTGAAAGTGCTGCAAAAGTCAAATTTAAAATTGAGATCTAGTTCAAACGAGTTTGTTAATTCATGCTTGGTTTATTAAAAATATTTTAATAAAAAGATCATTGTATTTAAAATCTACATTGCAAGTAAAAGTGTTATCAGTTCATTTTATTTTGATTTCCCGTTTGCATAAATGTACTGTATATAAATATTGCTATATACTCACATTGATTATGCATTCGTTCCTGAATTCAAAACCTTTACATTTAATGCCCTCCTCTTCCCATTTTTTTTCTCCCTCTTCATATTTTCCTTTAGATTGACATTTCATTAGTGCGGGAGTGCATTCCGAGTGGAAGTTGAACGTGTCAAGCTTTAATACAAATAAATATATAATGTATTTTTTTATACAAGGTGAAGTGACCCCAGCAGTAGCTATTGATTCCTGTTGACTCCTGTGTGTCAGCTGGGCCCATGACACCACAGATCAGAGGTCACTGGTGGAAATCGGATTGGTGACACCATGGCATAGAAATCTCTCCAAGCGCTTTTGCTTAGAAGGCCAAATGTGATTCTCACCTAGATGATTGGTTTGTAGACGCAGAACAAACCCCCCCCCGCTCCAACAACAATGCATTTGAAGAGCTGTAAAGTGTAAAAGCAGTGCCAATACTTTTGATTCAGTTTGAAATGATTTCTAGAGCACCTCGCTTTTGGGCAGATGAAGCGCCAGGGAGATGCAAACTGGGCCAATCTATAAGCAATCTCAGTGAGTTATGATTATTTTAGACTTATTATATTAGTCAAATACAGTATAATAATCGAATTGTCATTGATGCATGATCTCGGTTTAAGGTGAGCATTAAGCAAACGCATAGCATGTGGAAATGAGCTTCTACATTGACAGGACTTTCAACATTCATGTCCGTCTATGAAACCAGGTGGCATTTCCATTCTTTTTAGTAAAGATTTCACACATTCCGACAAAGAATCTATCTATCTAAAAGGCAACATGACCTTAAAATATTCAAACTTCAAGCTTTTAAAACTACTTGTCTTTATTCCCAGTTTTGGTGCTACTGGATTTTTAATAGGAATATTTTAAATATTTTTTTTATTACTAACTATACAGATGCATTTGATTGTTTCAAATATTTATTGTAAAAAAGAATCACAACATACTTTATTACTTTGTATTTCCTTTTGAAATAATTTAAGCTTGTAAAACAGTTGTATAAGCCATTTTAAATATCTGATCATTTAATTACTTAACAGTACTTGAATACTTGACAATGACCATCTGGCTGTTAAAATTCAACATCCCACAAAAAAATATACCAAACGTCCAGTGATTTCTCATTTATTGACACTCTTATAACCCCCCACCATGCTGATGAAACCCACAAAGATGCAGAGGACATTATATATAATGAATGAAAGTGAGTTGTAGTGCTCCATCCATAAGTTCTCATGCCCTCAATATGTAGCTGCATTTGTTGCAGTCAAATCCCTGAGGTCATTTGTAAATCTATGGAAAATCCCCAACAAGTTTGATTTAACTGCAACTAGCCATTGGCTTTTATTTACTGTCTATTGCTGGCCAAATGACATCTAATAAAGGTTTATTCATAACCAGCAGGAGCTGAGCTTCTCTATTCAGGGGACATTTTTACACTGTCTCCATAAACCTACTCGCCAACTTGCAGTTCAGAGAGAAATGTAAAAATCAATAAAGCCAGCCCACAAGCACATCAAAAAAATGTCAATTTAAAATGGGCCGCAGCATGAGTAATTGTTGTATATTTTGTCAAATGACCGAAACAGGTAGCAAGTCTCTCGAGTTCGGTTCCTCGGTGATGCAAAAAATGGGTAATCAAAGGTAGTAAGTTAACCGAATCTAAACTACACCAGTATAATTTACACTCCTTCAGCAGGTGTTTTAAAAAGTAAAGTATTGCTTATTTGATAAAGCAGGAGAAGCCATTCTATTGTACAACATAATCATATCTGTCCTGATAATAGGGAGTGTGAGCTTTGGTTGTTGACTCTTGATGATACAACGGGAATATGAAATCCTTTTCATTTCATTGAAATGTACTCATAACATGGAGCGAAGGAAAATCAAATCCATGAATTTGCATTTTGGGGTACACTTCTACAAATAATACATATCACTGCTGATATGATTACAGCTAAATGCAAATAGGGTGGCCAAACTTCTCGGTATAGCTTGACTCATTAAATTAGAGTAGAAGGGTACAGATTTTATGTTGTTTTTTTTATGTTGTTGAATCTTCTCTTTATTACTTTGCTATGATTATGGTCTCGGTTTGATTTTCACTCTTAGCTCTGCAATGCACCCAGAGACCAGTGCAAATTCAAGTCAATTGATGAATTTAAATATCACCAAGTGCCCCCTTTCTAGAGACAAAGCAAATGAAGGCAAATCTCAGAAGCAGGCTTGTTCGTTTTCTGCTGATGTCTGCTGCTTTTCCAATGATGGATACAGTGTCAGAAGTTACTCGATTAAACGCTGCTTCACACTGCATAGATTCCTATTTAAAAGTCTCAAGACTCGTAATTATTTATTGATGTCTGCTTCAATCTACACTCTACCTTGAGCATGTGGTCGCGGTGCATAGAGGAACCTGTTTGCCATGAGCATCCGTTCAGCCGCTGCTGTAATGGACTCTGTGGGAAGGGATGTGGAGAGGTGATAGGCCAGCCGCGGGAAAAATTGCATTGAGGCGCAAATGCTACTAGCCAGTTTGTTTAGTCCCCAAAGAAAGGAGAAATACATATAAAACTCTGTTAGAAGGTGGAAGAAAGTTAAGCATGGCATAGCAGTCTTCTTACAACAATTGTTGTTCACATAAGCAATGGATTTTCATGCTTATATGTACCGGTCACAATCCACCACCAAAAATCATCTGCTGGGAATCAGCTGATGGTCCCGTTGGATTCAAGTGGTTTGAAAGAGCTTGAAATATGTCAGTTATGTCAATTAAGTAAGGGCTAATGTACAGTCTTACTGCACCAACAGGTCATACCAACTAAAGATTGACAGTTTTTGGAACACAGTGGTTGGTTAACCAGCAAATGACATTGTGTGGAACTGACTAGAAAAACTAGTTTACAGCTCCAAAACACAGCTATCATCTTAAGAGTTTATTTTTATTAAAGTTATGCCATTTATTAGCCTGCTTATCTAAATTTCTATGTATTTTCTACAATTCAACATGCTAATAATTTATCTTGTTGTTGAAGAGTATTAAAAATCACTGGCAGCAGAGGGTACGTTTAGACAACAGTTATGTACTAAAAAGTTTTTCCTTTGCAGCTTTAAAAAGTTTTGCACTATCCTCGTTCACACACAGATCCAAGAAAACAACTAACATGCTGGATTATTCATGTCAGGCCAGTAGTTGGTGATGTCACTTTATTAAAGAAACACTACGTGTCGGAAACCTACGCAATCCTATAGACTGAACATGTAATATACATATGCATGATGTCAACATTTCACAAATTTGCTTTTTTGTAGTTTACTCAGAGACAATAATGGCATCGCTTTCAAGAACTCACACTTTGAAGCCTGTTCTCAAAAGTTTCCATTTTCATGCCCCACAAAACGCCATGGTTGTGTAAATGAACAGGAAAAACCCATAAAGAGTTTTTAGGTCAAAACAGTGTCGTGTATAAACTAAGGATGTGCAAGACTAATGGAGTAGTCGATGCTGCTGCTAAACAGATAAGAATCAAATAAACATAACTGTTGCTGCTAGTCGACATTGGAAATTCAGTCAATTTAATGTTATGTTTTAAAATTAATACATTATTTTGAAAAAGTCAATGTCTGCATGGGAAAACAAATTCAGTCATGTCATCTTTTGATTGTCTTACTAAGGGGTCTTAATTTTTAGAGTAGTGCGTTAACTAGTCAGTTACACAATTTCCATTTAAACGTCAGTGAAATTAGTCATAGCGCACATCCCAAGTGTATCCTTAACTGAAAGTTTAAGTTGAAATACTGAATTGAACTAAAACTGAAATAATTAAAAATAAAGCTAATCATAGATATTAAATAAAAGATGCACCTGAAAAGCACATCAAATTATTAAAACATACTGTACATTAAAATTGAAAAATAAAAGCTAATTCAAAACATGAATAAATACTGTACTATACTCTGCACAAGACACAAACATTATTGTAAAAATGCACAAAATAGTTTCTGTCGCAAAAGTTATAGTAGCTTTGTCAATTTTCTCTCCTTTTTTCTGAAGTTCATTCTGGCTCTTTGTTCTTGGATGAGAGTCAAGGTTGTATTCAGACAGAGCTCAGTGCATTAACACAGATACAACAGGCCCTCAGGTGAGGCAGAGATGAATGGACCAGACCTGCTCACATTAACCCAATCCAATCCTTCAGATGCCCGAAATCTAGGAGAAAATGGCTTTTGAATAAATAGAAAATGTGTTTGGAATGAGAGGGAAACAGAGTTGAACAGAGGATGAATAAGTAATGTGTCTTGAGTGAGAACAATCTTTGGGTGTAACAGCACGATATATGCATAGGTAACGCAATGGGTAAACTTTAACAACAACAACTAAGAATTTTTGCTAGGGTGTACTGAGTGGTCGCTAAGGTATGGCTATGTGGTTGCTAGTGTGTAATGTATGGTTGCCAGGAAATAAAAACCAGAAAGGAAAACATTGCTAGTACATTGCTAGGTAGTTGCCAAGGTGTTGCTATATGGTTGTTAGAGTGTTCTGGGAAGTTGTGTGGTTACTAGGGTCTTGTGGGTGGTTGCTAAGGTTCAGACACACACATACCACCTTCAATGAATTAGCAGCAAAGAAAGTGTACTGTGTTGTTTCCTCACGACTAACTAGCACATACCTTCTGCATCCGTGTGAGAGGAAATAACTCTCCACACCAGCAGGTGTCAGTAGTCTGTATTCAAAAAGGGAAAATGAGGAAGAGCTAGGACTATGGATGTACAAACCATGAAGCATGGCTTTCTTACCATTTCACACCAATCTCACTCAACTTCTTTGCTTGCTTTCATCACGTCACGTCATCTTCACATGCACTAGTTTTCTAAGCTGAATAGCCAATCAGAGTCTCTCATCGACGGGGTCAGTCACAGATTGAACATGTTCAAACGGCTGAAAGCCATGACGGGATCCAACTAGCGCCAACGGTGCAGTACACACATCAAATACTAAGACGACAAATGCTAAACGACGGCATGACATCAGCCTTTATGGTCATGAAATGTAACTCTACATTTAAACTAAAGATTTACAGAAGCTTCCAACCAGGACTAATAGTTGGAATGAAACACCAGATTGAATTGCATAATTAAGTTCTTGTTGTAGGCTTCAGATATATATATATATATATATATATATATATATATATATCTATTATATCTATATATATATATATATATATATATATATCATATATATGTGTGTGTGTGTGTGTGTGTGTGTGTGTGTGTGTGTTTTAATTTTAACATTTAAAAAAGAGAGAGAACATTTTGTGAACAAATAACTTTAACAAGGCGCTTAAAAACTAATCTGCCCTAAACAGTGCAACTCTGTGTGCATTGCTCTGTGTTGCACCATGTCAAACAAATCATTCATAATAAATAAATGTATATATATATAAATCAGCATTTATTTATTGATCCTTATTCATTTCAAATACAGTTTCTGATGTTATTTACATATAAAAATACATATTACTGTATATTATTGATGTGAAGTACTATCGTATTTAAATGGAAAAAAAAATATTTACCCGTTAGTTACATGAGGCAAAACAAGTTCAGTCAAAGAATAAACAAAAATTCACAACTTCTGCTCACGTATTTGAAGGTGCTAATGGATCAGTGCATATAAATGTCATATTATACAACTATGTGCTACTTTTACGGGGAAAGAGCTTACAAACTACTACCTACATCTGCGCCTAAGAACAAATTAGTGAACCCAAATATGATATTAGCAAAAACACTATAATTATCTTATTATGTCTATCCAGTATTTTCAAAACTTTTTGTTTTGTAATGTCTTTCATTCTTCATGGGTTTTCATTGGTTTCTATGCCCTTGAAGTTCAGATGGGATCAAGTCATTTTCGCTGCATTGCTTATGGAGCTGACATATTCATCGTCAGGACTGCAAACTGAAAGAAAGAAAATGCCTTTTACAAACAGTGAAACTCATGCGTTGTCAATCAACTGAAACTCTTGTTGCAAAATAAAAATACAATGAATAAAAAACCAAATCGCCATAAAGTCCATAATTACTACTTTACAGAACAAATGACCGTCGATACGGCTACGGAATTAGATAGTAGCTGCGATCAGACTGTGTAACGCAGCTTTAAGCATTCTTTCTTTGACTTTCTGACTAGATTGCTTTGCAGAAAAGAGAGAGAGAGCAGGAGAGAGATCTTTCAACGCCACGCTTCCCATTCAGATAATGATTAAAAATTCATAGGCTACCAGCTAACCAGCGATTGCTGAGGCAATTTTAGAGCAGTCATAGCTTTCTACCAACAAAATTAATTTGACAGGTTTGCATTAAGGTTACCTGATCAATATCCACTTAGAGCTGGTGAGTGCTAAAGGGAGAAAATAACTGACCCGTGTGTGTTTATGAGATGGAAAAAAAATGGATCTCGGACACTTTTTTTCTCTCTCTGCCTCTTTCGTCTTAAGCTCGCACCTATTATCAGGAGCCCCTGAACCTCCAGCATTGATCGACTGCAGTTAACATGACAAAGAGCTGCAAGTTATACACCCACAGTATCTACCAGGGAACAGTCAACCTACCTGCACTAAATGTTGGATGGAGTGACCAGCATTACTTGGCCTGTGTACACAGAGCAGGAGAGCAGGAGGCGAAAGGGGAAAAATGAATTCGCTCTCCTTACTGGAAAAAGAGAGATACTGTGGCAGCATTTGACAGGACATTCTCTCTCCATGCATCTTAACAGGCGGCGGAGACAGGAAGACCTACGCCGGGAAGGGGACCGCAGGCTGGGAAGCTATCGCTCAGAGGTGTGAAACTTTTTGTTAGGCCACAGTGGCATCACATCAACATAAATCAATAGCCGTTTCATAGCCTGGCCTGACAGAAAGGGCTCCACACGCGTTTGACAGAGCTTTGACAAAAAAAGGTGAATCTACATTAAACAATTACTGCTTTTTTACTCAAAATGTTTCCCACATAAGCAGCTACATGTATGAAGCAAAGCTAAAAGGGATAGTTCACCCAAAAATGGAAATTAACCCATGATTTACTCACCCTCAAGCCAGGTGTATATGACTTTCTTCTTTCAGATGAATACAACCAGACTCTTCCAAGCTTTATAATGGCAGTGAATGGTGGTCGAGATTTTGAAGCCAAAAAAAGTACTCCACATGGCTATTGGGGTGTTAAAAAACGGCCTTCTGAAGCTAAATGATGATTTGTAAGAAAAATAACCATATTAAAAACTTTATAAACCATATTCTCTAGCTTCCGCTAACTGTCATACGCACATTTATGAGAGAGTGGCGTTCCAGCAGATGATGCAGGATGAAGGTGTTGCATAAGCTCCGTTCTTAATGATAATAATTAATAGATTTAGGAAAACTAAGAGGTTGATTGTCTATGACTTTAAAAAAAAGAATGACGGGGGAGGGCAGTGTGAATGAACGTCCTGACGGTCGTTAAAGACCCATAGGTATGTGGTTTAAGGTGTTAAACATGAAAACACAGTGACAATGTGGCTTTCAATTGAGATATTACAACCTCCAGTATCAACTATAGAAAAGCTCTCCATTGTGATTCATGTTTTAACTTGTGTCTGAGCTCGACAGAAGAAGAATTGAAGTGAACAGAAGAATTCAAAACGGAGAAAGATCTCCACTTCAAAGAAGGCGGAGCTCCAGAGCCACACCTACCTATTACATAATCAAGCTACTGACCAATGGTAGTTGAAAGCTGTTTCTTAGCTTGGCTACTGCTTTGGCAAAAAGAAACTCTAAACTTTGTTTTAGCCTGGTTTGTTCGAAATGACATCACAACATGTTAATTCTCTGATTTCAATTACCATATATCATGGCTTTTACTCAGAAAGTCACTTTTCAAAGCAAGCAGCTTTCTGTTAGTCATTGTTGGCAAATCCATGTGACCAGTGTTGAACCTGTTTGCAGCAATCTGCATTATTTTGAATTAACGATCATGTGGTTTGAAATAATGGGATGTTTGCACATAAAATGGACAAACAATTGTAACTTTGACGCTCTGTGTCCCCCCCAATGACGAGTTTGTGAATTCAGTGAGATATTTGTACAAGCACTTCAACTCGGACCGTAAGAGTCTTCGCAGAGATATGATCTCCTCATCGTTGAGTCTGTCTGGGATTTATATGAGGAGACAGGAAAAGAACGAAGACAGCTATTCCATTAGAAAATTGGAAACATCTCAAAAGAACTCTGGAGGTAAAGAAATCTACATGCCAGTGGAGCTGGGACCAAAAGGCAAGAGCGTACTATACAGTGATTTGATTTCTAGAATTTATTGATAATAAAATTATTAACACATGAACATTATTATTTTTTAAATCTCACTTTAAAGCATGTAAATATTTGACAAAAATGAATTATTTTCATGTTTCATCTACAGCATGCGCTTTGCTGGCCAAAATTTTTTTTTTTTTTTTTTTTTTTTTTATAGAGAGTTTGGAGATATTGCCACAG
>NC_056581.1:1597105-1607117 GCF_018340385.1 Cyprinus carpio | reverse complement strand
AATAACAATAAAACCTTCCCTAAAAAAAGTGTTTTGAAAGGTGAAAGAAAATGGAAAAAAATAATATAAATAAATAAATAAGAAAAAAAAACGAAAAAGCAATTATATAGCTTAAAGGAAACTGAAAAATGCCAGACGCTCTCACACACGTGTCTCTCACACACGCACTCGTTCCCAGCATCCACTCCGATAGAGGGAGAGAGAGAGAGAGAGAGAGAGAGAGAGAGAGAGAGAGAGAGAGAGATAGGCTTTATGATTTCACTGACCAAAGTTTGATTTCATTTTAGATATTTAATTGGAATTCTTGGGAAAATGGACTCGATTAAATGAGTTTTTTTCTCTTTTTTGCCCGTCTACAGGGACTTAATGTTTAATGCATAAGCACACCAGCCTCATTTTCAATAGCTCTCTGAGCAAAGTGCTTACCTGTGTGAACTTTTCTAGCCTCAAAGATTGCGTGGAGCTCTGAGGGGAATAGCGCTGTCATTAGAAAGCACGCATAACTAAAGGCCTTCATGTGAGTGGGTGTGAGAAAGCAATTATGAAAACGATGATACAGAGAGGGCTTTTTTAAGTGAGTCAGTCACCTCGGGCTGGAGAACCTGTTGACTTGCTGTGTACCTAAACGTCCCACTTAAGGTGCATTCACACTGCCAGCATCTTGCAAGCAGAAAACCACCAGAGGCCCTTTTATCTTCAGTGGGTCTTGATCATGAAATATGAAAAACATGAAAGAAATACTCTCTAAAGCACAAAACGTAGTTGCAGCATTCGCAGTTTGAAGTGAAAACCAGTGATAGTGAACGATTAGTGACAAGACAAAGGTGAGCACAATTGAACTTTATGCAAATGAGCAGAATGGCTACTGTTCTTTACCACAGTTGAGCTAAAATGCCTTATGCTGGCCTGCATAATTAAATATGTTAATTTCTTACATTTTACATTTATGCATTTAGAAATTATTTATCCAATAATAATAATGATAATAATGAAAATAATAATAATAATAATAATAATAATAATAATAATAATAATGAAATAAATATCTAATATATATATATATAGATAGATAGATAGATATATATATATATATATATATATATATATATATATATGAGAAAAAAAGTAATTTGATAGAGTTGGCAGTAGTCATAAAAAACAAGTTTATAAGAGAATTAGATTATAAAGCAACCTAGTTAAGAGGCTTTTTATTATTATTCTTTTTATTTTTTATTTAATTAATTTTTTTTTTTTTTTTTTTTTTTTTTTTAGTTTCATTCCACCACAGAGGAATAGATGTTTTCTCAGCACAGTGTTCGTGTTATCAGTTACGTAACTAACGTAAAGAGGGTGCTGTTTTACATTATGACCACTGAGAAACTTTAACCAAAGTATGTTACCGAATTTCATGAAAACCCTAAAAAATCATACCACCACTTGTTAAAAAATGGCTGCATCCAATATCCCCTTAATTGAAATAAAACTGAAAATAGATGAAATATACATAGAAAAAATAAATAAATAATAAAAATACAAACATACACAAAAACTGACAAAAGCACATAGCAAATTACAAAAAAATGCTAAAAAAATGTATTAATCTAAAAATGAAATCTAAATTTTCTTTATTTTCTGTTTTCCGATGAATGATTCCAGCTTAATTATTCAATTAATTATTCAATTCTTAGTATTTTCTGAGTATTGTAGTAATTTCAATAATAAAATAACTAGTTTTTGCAAAATTGTATTGAAAATAGAATTTGTTTGGATTCTGGTTTTGATTCAATAAAAATAATCGGTTTTAGAATCAATTTATTTGGTAATTGCACAATGCTAGTTACTTTGTATTTTTATTTTAATTCTCTGAAAAGATTCACATAATAGACTCATTTGGAATTAGATTATTATTTTGGTGGATGCTTTGTGATGAACAAAAGGATCCGGCTCATAGGAGCCATTAGTTCGAGAATCTTTCTACACTGTTTGATTCGTGCTGTAGATACAGATGTGGTGTTGCAGTGGTGATATAAATTCAAGGAACATCATAACAGTATTCAAATGTGATTTATGAAAGCGTAGTTTTAGGAAAAATTTACACAGACATTTTGCTCCACTCATTTTTCATGAAGAGCTGGGGGGGGGGGGGGGGGGGGGGGGGGGGGGGGGGGGGGGGGGGGGGGGGGGGGCTTGATGTTACAGAGTTTTGCACTAAGCAAATCTTAATTGCCTTATTATTGGTGAACAGCAGGTGTACCTCTTCTCCAGTTTCCCACAATGTCACAGAACACGACTTGGAAAAAATATCTTTGATAAGCATCCAAGAGTGATTCATTTCCTGTAAACACTTAATCTTTTCAGTCTTCTTTAACCCGGCTCCATTCATCTGCTTTTTAATGCAGGGCGCTGGCCACTTCTGAGCTCCCCTGTAGAAATCAACCTAAATATGAATGAGGTGATTGGAGATGTGACCTACCCAGTAATGATTCGTTTTCCCTTTCAAAATCCTTCTTTTTCAGAAATCCAAGCAAGCTCAGACATTTTGGCCCATCTCCTGCAAAAAAAGCAGAATAAACACGGACAAAACAAAGTGCTGCTCGCTTCCAGATGTTTGTTGGAAATGGTTCTCATTGCAGAGGCCTTTAAAAAGAACAACCTTGATTTTTCTCAAGTGTAATTGAATTTTTACTGCATTATAAAAGTGAACCGCAGGAAGAAAAACACGTTCCTAAATAAAGCAGTGATGTTGGATGCAGGAGATCTAATGAGACATTTTCATTCGTTCTTGTGATGGTTTCAACACTCTTGGCTGCAAGTGTCATGTTTTGCAGCATTATAGTGCGACTGATTTCACTGGTCATTATGTGCTTTCTCTTCACTCAAGATATTTAACATCCAAATGGAATTAAGAATTACCACCGTGTTTATTTTATGAATACACATAGCTGCTCTTACTGTAAGTGATTCATGGATGAATATTATTCTAAATAATAAAAACAAACAATACAATAAAATAAAAATATTTATTATTATTATTTAACTGCTTATAATTAATTAATTATCAGTTAATAAAACTGATTTTTTATTTTTTATTAATGATTATAATTAGAGATAATGACCTTTTAAAGAGAATTGTAGAAGTTTGATTTTATTTCTTGCTGATAGAGCTGCAAGATTATTGAAAATAAAAAATCAAAATTGTGAAAGAATGAAATTAAAAACAGCCATAAATATTAATATTGTAGTTGTAATGTAAAACAAATTTTATTTAATGGAAAATAATATTGTCATTAATTTTTCTTTAAATACTCTGTTAAAAAAAAAAAAAAAAAGTTATTTATTTATTTATTTGAAATTGTAAATAAAAAATGATTATTGAAGTATATCTTACAAGAAAATTATATTTCAGTCTTTAAATCTAAAAATGCAGTAATATTTCTAAGTTTAATTTAGTTAATTATTATTGATTCCTTGTAACAAGGAAATTTTTTTCTTTCAGTGTAATTTGACTTTACAGTGAAATATTACAATAGCAAGTTATTTCTTATTTTGCTTTTTATTTGTTGAATTTTTTTTATTTAGTAGTAGTAGTAGTAATTATTATTATTTAATCCTATTATCATTAATTATTATTTATTGACATTATTAAATGTAAAGAAATAATAATAATAGTAAAATTACCAATACACATAATTATTATTATTATTTTAAAGTGCATTTTAAATCCACAATCCATACAATTTTATCTGAAAAATCACAAATAATTTTTTCCCCCTCCAAATCATACAGCCTTGCTGGGTTTGGATCTCTAACTTTGTTAAATAAAAACCCATCTCGTCAAAGCTAAGATGTCAGAAATGTGTCAGAAGATGTCAAAGCTAAAGACGTGTCGGTTGTGTAATTATAAACCAGTTTTAATAGTGTTACAGAAAAACATTCAGTCATTCGTGTCTTTTGAAGTAAGGCTTCAGTCAGAAACTTGTTTTACCCGAGGGAGGTCCAGATCCAGTCCTCAAATGTGCATTTAGAGCCATGGAGCTTGGACTCTTAAGACCCAAAATCAATGGTTCCAGAAGAAAAACTGAGGTCAAAGAGAATCTCTCTCTCAGAGGTATGTATTAGATTCTGCAGGGAAGTGGATGCTCTAAAAAGAGTGTGGAAATACTTCTATTTGCAAATCGTTGGTAACCCAAGAGAAGCCGGTTCTCACAGAGAATCCTAATTTCTATCATTTAGCTGGAGAGTTCATTTTTCTGCAGTTGCTTTTTAAAATTGTTTTGGCAGCAGGCAAACAGAAATGTCTCTTGATTATAACAACTGCTCCCTTGTGTGGATTATGATGGATAATGGAAGCGTGCATAAGAATTAGAATTAGCAAGCTTTTGGTGATTGACTGTGAGTGTTAAACTTCTCCAGTAGTAGCTGACATTAGTCAGTGATGACCGATACACAGGCAATATCTCCACGATGTTCAAACTCATTCTGCCATTTATCACCATGAGTCTGATTTTCGTAGCTTCGACTTTCATTGTAAAAAAAAAAAAAACATTCTTTCAGCGTTTCATGTACTGTTTTGTTTTGCGATGTTGTCATCTCTGAGTTTACAATGATGAAAGCTAGGCGTATCTATCGGAAAACTTTACCCACTGCTGTTGAAAAAGAGACTTTTATTAGACCTCTAAATCGCGAAACGAATGCAGTTGGATGCCTCTGAAACTTTAAGTTTGAGCAGAACAATCAAATGTAATTTAGTTTTTATTGGGTAGTGAATGAGGTCTCAGATGAGGAAGAGCGCTGGGGCCAGCAGGTGTATTGGTAGCTGATGTGTTGAAAGCTTCTAGTGGATGTTTGGATTAAACATGCAAAGGCAGTACATGACTGTGACCCAGACATTTCTCTTTTTCAGTACTGCCTCCATGCCTTCCTGCTTCCTGCCTTCTTCTAGAAGATAATTGCCATATGGCTGCAGCAATCGCTACCATTAAATTGGAGATGGTTTCTGCCCGAAGAAATAAGTAGAAAATCTTTATGTCGTTATACGGTGCTTTCTACACTTAGTAATACAAGTAATGCTTTACAGTTTGTTTAGATTAATGAAATGTCATGCAATATCATGAAGTATGTATTAAACAATATTTTAATAGCATGTTTATTTTAATTTCTGCATGCAAAGTTCAATTAACAAATAAATACAATTAGTTCATGGCCAATTTACAAGAATGATTGAATGAAAAATGGTTTATTAATAAATGAACATTAATGTAAGATTAAGAACATATTAAGAAAATAGTTGTATTTTTTTTTTTGTGTGTGATGCCTAAAGCATTAATTAATATTAGTAAGATTAAACCTTGTCAAAGTATATAGTATCCTGGTTAGATTTCATCTTACTGCTATGTGCTACATATCCCATACTATATATATACATATAAATACTGAATGTACTGATATTGAATTAATTTTAAATTCATAATTAGTTTACTACTCACCGTATGTAGTAGATTGAAATGCTAATATAGAGAAAGTATTAAAAGCAATTTGCTTTATAATGACGGTATCTTAATACCAGACCAGCATATGCTACCCTAACATCTAAGTATTATCCAGTGTTAGCGACTAGCTAAAATAATTACTATAGCGCTCTTGCCAAACTTTTCAGCTAAATGTTTTTTAAAGTCACTTAATGAGATGTATTTTTTCCATTTAATTTTCATTTAATCAAAGAATGTATCCCTTTTTAGGGTATTTTTTATCTCAAAATTTACATCAAGTTTAAAAATGTAATCAAAATTGACATGCACTTTTCTTAGTATTTCACTTGTGGTTTTTGTGCATGAATTGATTTAGATTTACAGAAAGCATTAGCATTGTGATATGTCAAGATACTCTCAAGAAATGAACTTCACTTTCATTGCAAAGCTTGCTTTAAAGACTTTTATTTTCCCACAATTTTGCTACAAACTCAAACTGAGGAAGCTGAGAAGAGAACACCCAACAAACTCCTGTAGCTTCCAGTGTGTGTGGTAGCTACATGCAAGAGACATTTTGATATACACAAATACACACACTGTTAAAAAAAAAAAAAAAAACAAAAAAAAAAAAGCCTGTAATTTCTATAAAAAATTTTGGCAGCTATAGATTCCTGAATAATTTTTTTAAAAACAGAAGAAGAAAAACTGTGACCCACTATAATAGCAATGCAGGTGGTAAAGAGAAAGCCACATTAAGAGCCACATTAAGTTCATCAAAGATTAAGCTTTTCCACAAGGCTGGAAGTATATACTAATATACAGAAGGTTGCTGCAGAGTCACTCCACGCCAAACAATGAACAAAACACCATCATAGTAACACACAACCCGCACAAACAACAGAAAGATGTAGCGATAAAACCCTCATGTACCATAACTGAATAAAAAAAAAAAAAAAAAAGATTATTTAAAACTAAAATGTTGAGTCTTTCCAAATGTAGAGTGTCATGCAGGGGAATTCTGGGAATGTCAGATTGCAGTTTTTGACTTATTGAGTATTAAGTTGATTTGTTTTTTTCTTTTTTACTTCTAAAAGCTGAATAATTAAAAGGTTAGTTCACTTTCTGAATACAAATTTCCCTTACCCTCTATGTCATCAAAGATGGAACTGGAAGTAATACTGGAAGTAAACTAATCCTTTAACAAGCTTTATTTTACTGTAAAATTACCATAAATCTTCGATTAGATCTTTAACAGTTTTCCCTCTATATAGTACAGGAACTTACTGGTTTCCTATTCCACTTTTTTTTTTTCTTTAGCATTTTTGCAATAATATTTTACTGTTAAGATTACACTCCATTTTTTACAAGGTGCAGACTTGGAAAATCCATCTGAAATACTACACTATCCCTTATTTACTGCTTTACACTTACTGCTTTAAAGAAGTTTATGAATTGGAATTAACTGCAAAATAATTGTAAGGTGGTAAATTCATGGTAAAAACCCTTAGGAAGAGGAGTCATCCGTGTGTGTGTGTATGTGTGTGTGTGTGTGTGACACTGCTTTAAATAAGCTAAAATTGGCTGTAAAAAGCTTCAAACATCACTTTGCAGAAAATAGCATTTTGTCTCAGGAGTGAGGTAGCCAGCCAAGTCTCTTTCCTCTTGGGAAGAAGCTTTGGTTGTGGAAGCTCTTGTGGGAAGTATTGGAGGAAACAGAATCTCCTACTCAACCAGCCTTTTTTTGTTGAAGATGTATGGGATCTGATTAATCAGAACTCTCTCTCTGGGCAGCCTTAGAGGGTGTCTTTGGCGGCTGGAAAGATAGATATTTTAAAGTGTCTTTTCAGTACTTTCCCTAAATCATCTCAGTACAAGATGGGAGAAGTCTTATGCATGAGTATTATAACTCCACTCATTGAAGTATAATTGGATGTGTTTCCGTGCTCTCACATGCTTCCATGGCCACATTAATTTGCTATCAAGTTTGCATACGTTAAATACAGACCTGCTTTTTGCGGTTCTAGTTATTTTTATAGCGGGAAGGGATTATTATTATTATTATTTTTTTATGATTATTTAGGACCGAATGTTGTTTTGTCCCAGAAAGCAGTTCTTAAGTTTTTTTCTGTGGCAACAGAGTCTGATTAGTGGAGACGCACCCACACAGGTCCACATCTTTGTGCTATTCCCCGTTTCTTCTCCAGGTTTGAGCCAGTAAGTTTCTCCCAACGAACCGGCGGTTGGCAGAGCGCTGTCAGAGAGACTTCCTGCAGAAGCATGGAGAGCCTTTGCTACTCCAGTATACTCGAATGGAGATGCAAAACACAGGTTTAAAACACCCACAGAAGACACAGTTCATAGGGCCCCAGCATTAAAACTCAGTATAGATAGTTTGTAAAGGCTTCTCACCAACACAGTGTGAGTGCTTTTGACAGCACCTGTTGAGGAAACAACAACAACAACAACAACAAAAAAAACAACCTAAGGTGATTTGCTGGGTCTTGGCTGGCCACTGAGTTGGTCAAAAATGGTGTAGTTTGTTTTAAGCAGTTTTTGACTTTTCAGCTGGTAGGTATGATTGAAGTCAACCTTTACGGACAGCCCCCCCTTTCCCTGCTGAACAACATGATTGATTGAAGCGAAGTGAAAGCGGAAAAAATGAAATGGATAGCAGAAAGCGGACTGGCACATTTTTTGTTATTTATTTATTTTCCCTGCATGTTTAAGCTCCCCCCCCCCCCCCCCCCCCCCCCCCGCTTTTGGTGGCATGACACAACCTTTGATTTATGGGCAAAGATTTTTTAAATGTTTATAATGTATTAACACAAACTTTTTAATTGATTTTAATTTTTCTAGGGAAAAAATACTCATGAAATTAAAACTACAGTTAGTTGAAGTTTAATTGTTTGTAAAAGATTTTATGGCCTTAATTTTCTTGATCATGGTATCTGGCCTTTGTTTCACCCTGAATGTTTTTTTTTACCCTGATTTTATTTTATTTTTTTTCATAAATATAAAAATAAGTTTAATGTTGATTCAGAAATTAAAACATGCTCTTGGTGTATCTCCAGCTGCTTGTTCATATGCATCACATTTTTTTTTTTTTTTTTTTTTTTTTTTTTTTTTTTATTATTGATTAAATAATCGATCCATACCAAAAATAATAAGATATGTCCTCCTTCTCCTTGTTTATAAGATATTTATGTTTATATAACTTTGTGTAATGTAATATTCTCAAATGCATTTAGCACAATAAATTTGTTTAAATCAATTCTGAAAAGTCAGTGCTGTAAAGGTCATCAGTTTCTGTCTAGGCTCTTTTACTGTCTACCATAACAATTCGTCCTTTCTTCTTTGTGTTCTCTCTCGATTGTAACACCCCCTTATAAAGCGAGCTGCCTCCTCACCCACTGCATGCTTTACAAGGGGGCGCTGGAGCATAAGCATACGTGGCTGTGTGCCTCTATGTGTCACCTGGGCCCGGATCATTATATTGTGCTGGGCAGGTTGCTGAAGGCATGCCGAATCAGCAGGGAAGAGCTGAGCACACATGGCCCAATCCGCTGCTCTCGCACTTCACTGCAACCTGCCAGCCAAGCATGCAACGCAACAAGAAAAAGCTTTCATTACCAAAATGAGGAGGGAGGTGTAACTGTAGTTGTTTGGTTAATTAGTAAGTTATTGAGAATGTGAGAGGAGAGTGTGGGTAGTAGAAGGAGAGTATGAATAACAGTGATGTGTTATTTGTAAGAATATATTCTAAAATGGTTTTGTTTGTTACCAACAGCATTTAAACACTTATGGCTGCATTATATTGAACATGCTAGTTCAAAAATTTTTGGGGGTTAAATCAATAATTTTAATATATTTTAACAAAATCAACATTTATTTATTTAGTTTAGTTTCGTAAACATTATGTTGTGTCCAGGACAGTTCCTGTTATATTCCTCTATATTCCAAACTTTAGTTTTAACAAAATCAACATATATTCATTCATTCATTTGTAAATGTAAATTAGTTTTGTAAACATCCATTTAAACACTAAACACTATACATTACAGGATGTTTCCTACACTGAAAAAACAAACTTTGGTGTATTGTAATATATTTTATGTTTTATTTTTTAATTTGTAATATTACAATTCATTGAGAACTAGAATTTCTAAGTAATTTTTAAATAAATACACAATTAATTCATGTATAAAATGAACTGTATGGGAATAGTTAAATTTTCTTATATTATTTTCTCATATTATTTAACTGTTTTAAAGTCATTGCACGTAAATCTAAAAATACTGAGGTAATTTTAATCTAAAATCTTAGTACGTTCACATCCGCGTGACCGAATCACATGCCCGCGGCTGCTTGGATCCGAGACAGACGGTATGCGATTGGCTCACGTGCGATTGGATTGTCACAAGTGGATGGCAAGTTAATGTGTCGGTACGTTATTGCCTTTTTGTAGTATATTTATGACAATGTATAGGTGCATGCGAATTTTTAAAAGTCCGATTTACTTTGTTGTGTAACTCTGGTAACGTTAA